>NC_051398.1:48235680-48238180 GCF_015228065.2 Penaeus monodon
AGAGATAGACACAGTAGATAGATAGGTAAATAGATAGGTAAATATATAGATAGACAAACAGATAGATAAATGAAGAGTGAGAGAGAGAGAGAAAGAGAGAGAGAGAGAGAGAGAGAGAGAGAGAGAGAGAGAGAGAGAGAGAGAGAGAGAGAGAGAGAGAGAGAGAGAGAGAGAGAGAGAGAGAGAGAGCAAGCAACCAATGTATCTCTAGAATTTTTTTTATAAAAAAAATTAAAAACACAGCCATAAACGTACACATAAACACACACAAACGCACCCATGAACGCAAACACACCCTTAACCCCCCTCACACCCACACACACACACCCATACCCCCCCTCCCACACCACACACACACACAATAAAACACGCAATGAACACTCACTGAGCACAGTCATGTTGGCGATGGCCCCTTCGGTCCGGAAGCTCGGGTGTTCTGCAATGACCTCACACCGATACTGACCCGACGCCGTGATGGAAAGTCGGGTCAGAGATAAGGTCACACGGTGGTCATTTCGAAACAGCTCCTGTGGGATGGAAAAGGAGAAGTCTTAAGGTGGTTTAAGGGTGGGTGTGAGGATAGGAGAGAGAGAGAGGGAGTGGATATGAGGGTGGAGGTGTGTGCGAGGGAGGTGTAAGTGAGGGTGTAAGGGAGGATGAGAGAGTGGATATGAGGGTGGGGGAGTGAGGGAGTGGATATGAGGGTGGAGGTGTAGATGAGAGTCTGAGGGAGTGGATATGAGGTGAAAGTGGGGTGTGAGGGTGAGGGAGTGGATATGAGGGTGGAGGTGTAAGTGAGGGAGTGAGGGAGTGGATATGAGGGCGGAGATATGATCAAGGCTATGAGTTGGAGTGAGAACGTATGGTTAGATGTGAGTGAGGTTGTGGGTTAGTCGAAAGTATGAGGGTAGGGACCTGAGTGAGGGTGCAAGTATGAGGTTATGAGTTGTGAGTTAAGATTGGATGCAAAGTTTAAGGTGAGAACTATAAACAGGAACTTAGTATTTGTGAGTATGAGGGTGTAAGGTGTGTAGATAGAGAGTTAAATAGATAAATTGGGAGGGAGAAACACAGATAGATAGAGAGGGAAGGGAGGAGAGGGAGGGAGTATGAATGAGGGTGATGAGGGTGTGTTGGGGGTTGGGGGAGAAGGGAGAAGGGTGATAAGGGTGGATAAATGATTTAAAATTATCGCAGGGCCAAGAGCGATAGATAGATAACCTAAATAGATAAACAAGGAGATAGACAGATATAAAACAAAGGCAATGGGTTACAAAATAACTAGAGAAATGGAAAGAAGAGAGATAAAAAGAAAAAGAAAGAGACAGGGAGATAAGATAAGGAAGGGACGTCCAGACAGTCAGACACACAGGCAGGCAGACAGACAGACAGAAAGATAGAGAGACAGACAGACAGACAGAAAGACAGAGAGACAGACAGACAGGCATATATGTAGACAGATAGAAAGACAGAGAGACAGAAAGACAGACAGAAAGACAGACATAGAGAAAAACAGACAAGCAAACAGACAAACAAACAAACAGACAGACAAACAGACAAACAAGCAATCAGGGAGAAAGAAAGCACGAGAGAGAGAAAAAAAGGGCAATGGAAAACAAAAGCAAAGAATAAACCAGAAGAAGAGAGAGAACGGACGCTAATTGGTGCGAAACTAAACAAAAAAACCGAAAAGCTATTTTTCTTTCTCGATATCACTTAAAATTGGCCACACGTTTTCTATTTTTTTTTCTTTTTTTGAGGGTAGTCTTCTCCGTTTTCTTTTTTTTTTCTTCTGCTTTTTTCTTCTTCTTCTACTTCCGTTCATGCATCCTCTTTCATCTTTATATTGTTATTATGTTTTTTATTCGGATTTTTATTTATTAGTTATTATTTTTGTTAGGGTTATTGTTACTATGATCATAATCACTGCCAAATATGTTGTCATTATCGTTTCTATCATTATCATTATTATTCTGATTATTATTTTCATTGTTAATCTTATTATAATTATCATTATAAATCTTATTCTTCTTCTTGTTATTATTATCATTATCACAGCAACAACAACAACACGAACAGCAATAATAACAACAAAACAACAACAGTAACAACGACACAAACAACAACAACAACAATAACAAAGGTAACAACAACAACAACAACAAAAACAAACAAAAAACAACAAAACACAATCATTAATAACAACAACAACAAAGGTACAACGTCACAAACAAAAAACACAACAAACGAACAAAATGGACGAGACAAACAAACAAAACAACAACTGTCGCACTTCTAAATTAAATGTAGCTAACGACGTGATTAGAGGGAAAATCATACAAAAAAATTGTCTGTTCTTCTCTTATTAAATAGTAATGTTTAGAGTAGGAAGATCTTGTAATTTTTTTTGAGGATTTTTTTTTTTCTTTGAGGAAGATTTTTTTTTTTTTTTTTTTTTTTACTTTGAGTAAGATTTTTTTTCTTTGAGAAATATTTTTTT
>NC_051398.1:48240680-48243180 GCF_015228065.2 Penaeus monodon
ATCCCAGTTTTTCTTTCATCTATATTTTATCGTGATATGATTTTTTTCTCCTTAGTATTTTTTTTTTTTTTTTTTTAATATTTTTTTTGTGCGTGTGTGGTTTTATTATGATACAGAAGGTCGTTAACTCTTGTAGATGTCACGGCTATAGGTCGTTTTCTGAAGTGAGAGAGAGAGAGAGAGAGAGAGAGAGAAGAGAGAGAGAGAGAGAGAGAGAGAGAGAGAGAGAGAGAGAGAGAGAGAGTGAGAGAGACAGAGAGAGAGGAGAGAGAAGAGAGCAGAGAGAGAGAGGGGGGGAGAGGAAGAGAGAGAGAGATGAGAGAGAGAAGAGAGGAGAGAGAGAGGAGAGGAGAGAGAGAAGAGAGAGAGGAAGAGAGAGAGAGAGAGAGAGAGAGAAATGAAATATGAGAATAATGAGATAGAGATGAGATAGATGATGATAGTAGGATCAGAAAGAATAAATGAGAGAAAGAATGAGATAGAGACGATAGATAGATAGAGAGAGGAGAAAGAGAAAGAATAGAAAGAGATGATAGAAGAGAGATAGAAGAAGAAAAGAGAGAAAAGAGAGAGAGAAAGAAGAGAAAAAGAGAGAGAGAATGAGGAGAGAGATGAAAGAAAAAGAAGAAAATGAAAAATAATATATATATATACAAATATAACTATATATATACATATATATATATATATATATAATATTAATATATAATATATAAAATATATATATATATATATATATATATATATAATATATATATATATACACACACACACACCACACATATATATATATATATATATATATATATATATATATATATATACACACACACATATACACACATATGTTTATATATATATTTATATAGATATAGATATAGATAGATAGTTAAATAGATAGATAGATAGACAGAGAGAGAGAGAGAGAGTCGAAAGTCGTTAGCTTTGACATATAGTTTCCTAAAGAGTCTCTTCCAATGCTCCTTTGAATTATGAGTTATGTAAGTTTGCCATTAATGACTTGCGGCGTATGCAAATTATTTCCCGAATGTGTGTGTGTGTGTTTGTGTTTGTGTGTGTGTGTGTTTGTGTGCGTGTGCGTGTGTGTGTGTGCGTTTGTGTGTGTGTGTGTGTATGTGTGTGTGTGTTTTGTGTAAAAGAAAAAGAGAGAGAGAGACAGAGAGTAAGAGAGAGACTGAATGTAAGAGAGAGACAGAGAGTAAGAGAGAGACAGAGAGTAAGAGGGAGAGAGAGATTAAGACCCAGAGAGACAGACAGACAGACATAGAGACAGAATGGTAAACAGAAAGACAGAAAGACACACAGACAGAATATGTGAAGGCATGCACTATCTCACATGTACTTCTGCACATGCATCTTTTTCTAGGAACTGAAAGTGGCGCGCGTGTTACCAACATTGAAAAGATTTCTTAGTATCATGAATAAAGAGAGAATTTCAAAAGTCACACAGAGCAATCTTCTTTCATTTACTTAAAGGAATGGAACTAGAAAATGAGAGAGAAAGAAGATGGAAGAATGGTGTGATAAAAATAGACATGAAAAATATATTAATATATTACATATTTTTAGAATAAATTTTTACCAATTGAAAGTTCTTAGTATATATAAAAGAATATTATAAGTAAACAATTTTATATATAAGAGGAAGAAAAGAGAGAGAAGATGAGGAAGAGGAGAGGAAAGGTGCAAAAAGACGAGAAGAGAAGAAAGGAATAATAAAATAGAGACAAATGAAAGAAAAAAGAACAAACAAAAAACTATATCGTAAAAGACACGAAAAAAAAAAGAAAGAAACAAGAAGTCAGGAGAAGAGAGAGAGAAGAGAAAGAGAAAAAGAGACGAGAGAGACGAAAGAGAGACAAAAGCCAAAAAAAGAAAAAAAGACCAAGAGCAAAACGATACCTCTAAGCCCCCCGCCGCCAGCAGCAATCTCGGCCTAAGGCAGTCAGATTTACAAAAGTCAGAAAAAAAGAGGAAAGAGGAAGAGAGGCGAAGGAGGTCGAGACGCCCAAGAGAAGGGAAAAGACAAGGTATGAAAAGGAACGGCCGCCTAGAGCAGCGCCGCGAGCGACGGCATCTCGTGCAAGGCACGGAATAATTACAAAGCATACAAGAAAGAGGTAGGAGAGAGGAGGGAGGGAGGGAGGAAGAGAAGAGGGAGAGAGAGAAGGAGGAGAAAGGAGAGGAGGAGGAGGGAGGAGGAGAGAGGAAGAGAGGGATGGGATGGAGAGGAGGAAGAGGGAGAGGAGGGAGAGAAGGGAGAGGAAGGAGAAGAGTAGAGAGAGCGAAGAAGAGAAGAAGGAAGATAGAAGAAGATAGAGGATGATAGAGTAGATAGAAGAGAGGAAAGAAGAGATGAGAGAGAGAGAGATAGGAGGGCAGTAGAAAAATAGAAGAAAGAAGAGAGATAGAGAGGAGATAGAAGATAGAAGATAGATAAATAGAGAGATAGACAGATAGATAGAGAGACAGATAGAGA
>NC_051398.1:48250680-48255680 GCF_015228065.2 Penaeus monodon
AAAAAGTAGAAAAATAGTAAAAATAAGTAAAAAAAAGAGAGAGGAGAGAGATAGAGAAAAAGAAAAGCAAATCCAATAATGAAATTGAGGGAGGAAATAATTAAAGCCATTCACGGGTGGTCATTGGAGGCCGCATGGAGGTGGACAGTTGCGAGGTCACGGAAGGTCAAGAATGTTCATGAAAAGTTGATAAAAGGTCAGATGAGGTCTAAAAGAACCACAGATAATCACACACACACGCGGGCAGAGAGAAAAAAAACATACACAGATACAGACACACACACAAAACACACACATACATAAACACCCACACACACACAAAAACACACACACACACACACACACACACACATACACACACACACATACACATAAAAGCTAATAGGCACATGAGGTTGCATATAGCTCCTGATGGACACATTAGGTCAAAGTATACCACATGTTAGGTCACAGGAGGTCAGAGGAAAAAGGAGGAGATACAGGAAGACTATTATTAAACAAAAATTTTGGAAAAAAAATCCACGCCTTTCCCAATCTGCTTAAAAGGGGTTTAAAAAGTTTGGTGGAAATGGGGTCACAGAGAGGTCCGGGGGGGCCCTTTTCCCTTATGCGGGGGGAACGAAGAATGCGAACGAGAGGAAGAAAGAGAGAAAGAGAGAGAGAGAGAAAAACAGAGGGAAATGAATAAGAAAGATAGAGACGGATAGTGAAGTTGTCCGAGAGGATATGGAGACAGATAGACAGGAAATGAAAGCGGAGAAAGGGGGGAGGGGAGAGACGAAGAAGAAACGGGGGGGGGGGCAAGGGGGGGAGGGGTAACAAAAGGGGTTAAGAAAAAGGGAAGATGAAAGGAAGGAAACAATTCAACAGAATGAATGGGTTCGAAGAGAGGAGGGAAGGGGAACAGATAGCCAGAGAGAGAGAGAGAGAGAGAGAGAGAGAGAGAGAGAGAGAGATAGAGAGAGAGAGAGAGAAAGGGAGAGGGGGGAAGGAGGGAGATAAGGATAGAAATAGATAGATAGATAGATAGATAGAGAGAGAGAGAGGAAAGAAACAGAGAACACGAAGAGTTGTATTGAAAGAGAGATAGACATTTAGAATAAAGAGAGACTTAGATATACAGATAGATAAACGGAGAGAGAGAAAAAAAATATAGACAGAGAGAAAGAGACAAACAGATAGACGAATAGGTAAACAGACCCATTATTTCTCACCCATTTACCGCCTTATGGAGAAAATACAAATATCTGGGAACAGATCTAAGCTAATGCTTCAGTGGATCTTGCTAGTCAAAGTGAGCGTCAATTGTCCTTGGTGAAGCTAGTCTCCGGTATAAACAAACACTCGCCACTGCACTAACATAAAAAGAACAGTAAGGAAGGCAGCTAGCAGAGTTAGCAGCTAACTTCTCACTCCCTTGAACCTCGCTGTTGAAACGTTGACTCAGTAAGTAAAAAAAAAAGGGAAAGAGTAATCGAAAAAAAAAATCTTACACATGAGAGAAAGAAAAGAAAAAGAAGGAGAAAAAAAGTGTATATTCAGTGGAACTATAGAAACGAACAAGCTCCCACTCGCTCTCGTCTGCTCGGGTTTGCTGCGTGCAAGGGTAGTCTAAAATGTACATACAGGGATGGGTGTACACTGTTCTGTACATCTATCATTCATTTTTGAGTTACCGATTTGGCGATTTTGTTACTAGATTTGGGGGAATTCTATGTGAGTCAATTTCTTTTTTTTTTTTTTTTTTTTTTTTTTTTTTTAAGCGATTTGGAAGAGTTCCTTATGATGATACGTCTGATATGTTAACGTAATCGCACACACACACACACACACCACACACGCACCACACACACACACACACACACACACACACCACTTAAAACAACTCCCCCCAAACCACACACACACACACGCGCGCGCCGCATCAACACACACAGTACACACCACCTACACACACCACACACAAACACACCACACACACACACAACACACACGAACACACACACACCACAACACACACGCACACACACACACACACACACACACAGGGAAACCACACACCACACACCACACCAACACACACACCACAACACAACACCCAAAACACATTTATATATATATATATATATATATATATATATCTATATATATCTATATATATATATATATATATATACACACACCACAAGATACAACACACATATTCAATGTATGTATGTATATCATGAAGAAATCGTAGATAGATAACAGAGAGCGGACAAGTATGAGAGCGAGAGAGAGAGAGAGAGAGAGAGAAGAGAGAGAGAGAGAGAGAGGGAGAGAGAGAAGAGAATAGAAGAGAGAAGGAAAAAAAAGATAATTAGAGAAAGGCAAAACCCAAAATCAAAGCAAGAGACGAAAAAAAAGAAAAACAATAACGATGCAAAATAAATACCCTATACTCACAACCTAAAGACAAAAATTATAGAAGAAAGAAGAAATAAAAAAAAACGAAAGGAAGAGAACAGTAAAAAATAGAATAATAAAACTGGTGTTGAATTAGAGATCGGTAAAAGGAAAACAAAAGCGTAACGCCATTGTAATATAATCGCGAACTGGACCATGATTGCGTTTTCGCGGTAGAATTGAAGCCATAATCCACGCATTCGGACGCGGGCTTTCGGATTCATAACAAAGGCTCTCAAAAGATGTATTTCATGTTCTTAGCCAAAGACCGTAAAGCGAAGGAATGATGAAAAAAAAGGAAAATAAATCATAGAGTAAAAAAAAGAAAAAAGAACACGATAAAGAATTATATATCTTTTTTTTTTCTTTTCTTTTTTTTTTGTCTGTTTTTTTCTTCGTCCTTCTAACTTATCGGTGATGTAGAAGGAGCGGTGAAAATAATGATGATTATTATGACTGCGAAGAACAGTGATGAGGAAAGGGAGAAAGAGGAGGAGGAAAATCGGAGGGAAATGCGAAGCTGGCATCTCTCTTTTCGATTTTCAGCGTCTTAATCTTGAAAATGGACACTCACGCTAGCAGTCTCTCTCTCTCTCTCTCTCTCTCTCTCTCTCTCTCTCTTTCTGACTTTCTCTCTCACTCTGAGTCTATCTATCTATCTATCTATTTATCTATCTCCTTCTTTCTTCCCCATCCCCCCTCTCTCTCTTTCTCTTTCTCTCGCTCTCTCTCTTTCTTTCTCTTTTTTCTTTCCTCCTCCTCCTCCTCTCTCCCTCCCTCTCCTCTCATCTCTCTCTTCTATCCTCTCTCATCCGCTCATCCTCTCTCTGATCTCGTCCTCTCTCTCTGTCCTCCCTCTCTCATCTCCCTCATCTCGTTCTCCGCCTCTCTCACTCTCTCGTCTCCTCTCTCTCACTCTCTCAACCGATCAGTCTCTGACACATTCAGAGCTCCCCTTCCCCGTCAATCTCTCTCTCTCATTCTACTCTCCCTCTCTCTTCTCCGTCCATCTCTCGTCTTCATCCTCTCATCATCTCTCTCTCTCCTCTCTCTCTCTCGACTCCAATCCTTCCATCTCATCTCTACCTCCGTCTCCTCGCTCGTCTCTCCTCTCTCCTCCCTCTCTCCCTTCCACCCTCTTCATATCCTCTCCCTCATTCTCTCCCTCTTCCTCTCTCCCGCACACACTCTCTCCATCTTTCTCTTTGTCCCTGTTTCTCTCTCTTTTCTCTCTCCCTTTCTCTCTCCTCTCTTCCTCTCTCCCCTCGCTCCTTTCTCTCTCCCTTCTCATCTCCCTCTCTCGTCGTCCTCTCCATCATCTACGTCCACCTCTTCTCTCCTCTCTCTTCTCTCCCTTCCTCTCCTCTCTTCTCCTCTTCTCTTCTCCATTTCCTCCTCCCTCTCCTCTATCCTCCTCCGTCTCTCCCTCTTCTCTCTCTCTTTCCTCCTTGCCTCGTCCCCGCTCCCCCTCTCTATTTTTCTCCCTCTTTTCTTTTCCCTCTCCGCTCTTTCTCCTCTCTTCTCTCATCATCTCTCCTCATTTCTTTCCTCTCTAGTCGCCTCAGTCCTCATCTCTCACTCTCTCTCCCTCCTCTCATCCTTCTCTTTTTCCCATCCCCTTCTCTCGCTTTCACTCTCTCCCTCTCCCTCTCACTTCTCTCTCTCTCTCCTCTTCTCCTCTTCCATCTCCTCTCTCTCTCTTTCGAGGGATCCCTCGTCTCTCGTCTCTCCTCTCTCTCTCTCTCTCTCTCTTCCCTCTTTCTCTCTCCCTCTCTCTCGTCCTCCTCTTTCTCTCTCTCGGGTGGGTGCTCTGCTGGTGACTCTCTGCTCTCCTTCAGTCCTCCCTCTCGTCCTCCCCCTCTCTATTCTCTCTCGTCTCCTCGTCATCTCCCGTCAGTCCACCTCCTTTCTCTCTTTCTCTCTCCTCTCTCTTTTCATCTCTCCCTCTCCTTCTCCAGGTACCTCTTTCCCTCTCATCCCTCTCTCCCTCTTTCTCTCATCCCTCCCCTCTCGCCTCCTTGTCTCTTCTTCCTCTCGTTCCTCTTCTCTGTGAACCCCAAAGTGGGTAGCGAGCTCCCGAGACGGTGCGTTGGAGGGAAATTATGGAGCATCATTGCCTGTTCTCTTCTTTTGTGCACAAGGAGAGACGGGTGAGTGAGAATGCCTGCTAAAGGCTCTCCTCTCTCTCATCTCTCCTCCTCCCTCTCATCTCTCGCTCCTCTCTCTCTTCTCGATTTCTCTCTTTCTCTCCTTTCCTTCTCTCTCTCCTCTCTTCTCTCTCTCTCTCTTCCTTCCTCTCTCTCTCTCTCTCTCTCTCTCTCTCTCCCCGTAAGGCCAATCCTCTCGAAGTCTCCTCTATCTCTCATCTCTCTCTCTCTCTCTCTCTCCCTCTCTCTCTCTTTTATGTGTTTCTCCTTCTTTCTCCTTTTCTTTCTCTCCTTTTCTCTTTCTCTCCCTCTCTGTCTCGCCTTTCTCTCCCTTTCTCTCTCTCTCTCTTTTTTTTGTCTACCTCTCTCTCTCTTTCCCTCCTATCCCTGTCCTCGTTCTTTCTATCT
>NC_051398.1:48260680-48263180 GCF_015228065.2 Penaeus monodon
TATTATTGAAGAGAAGGACGTGGAAAAGTATTAAAAGTATTGGTTGATGTATGTAGCTTTAAATAGCTTTTCTTTTTGTTGTGTGTACACACACACACACACATATACATATATATATATATATATATATATATATATATATATATATATATATATATATATATACATATCTATATCTATCTATCTATCTATCTATATCTATCTATCTATCTATCTATCTATATATATATATATATATATATATATATATATATATATATATATATATATATATATGTGTGTGTGTGTGTGTGTGTGTGTGTGTGTATGTGTGTGTATGTGTATATATATGTATGTATGTAAAATATATATATAGAAGAAATATATATATATATATATATATATATATATATATATATATATATATGTATGTATACACACACACACACACACACACCACACACACACACACACACACACACACACAACACACACATATATATATATATATATATATATATATATATATATATATATATAAAATATTATATATATATATATATATGAAGAAGAAGGAGAAGAGAGGTGAAGGGGGCGGCGAAGGACTCAGCTCCGAGATCAAGAAGGGTTTAAGTGATGGTCTCAATTCCTCTACACCCTTAAGCCTTCCCCTACACTTTGCTCTCCTTTCTGCCTCATCTTTGCCTCCCTTTATAGCTCTTTATCCTCTCCATCTTTCCTCTCTTATCTTATTATATCTTCTGTCCCTCATTCTCTTTCCTCTATCGTTATATTTTCTTTTTTTTTTCTTCTTCTTCTTCTTCTTCTTCTCTCTTACTCTCTCTCTCTCTCTCTCTGCTATCACCCTTTCACTCTCATTCCTCCTTTCTTTCTTTCCTTATCTTCCTATCTTTCTATTCATCCATCCGGTCTTTCGCAGTCTCTCTCTTCCCCATTTTCTTCATCATTTTCTTGTCCTTCATATCCTTTCTCTCCTCTCTCTTTCATTCTCTCTCCTTCTCCTTCCCTCTCGCCTCCTTCCTCTTCATTTTCATTTTTTCCCTACTCAGTCCTTCCCCTTCTCTATTTCCTGATTTATTCTCCCATTTCTTTGACCCTCTTCCTTCTCCCCTCTTTTCCCTTTCCCATTTCTCCCCTCCCTTCCCCTTTCCTCCTTCCCTCTTCTTTCCACCTTTCCTCTTTCCGCTTTCAACTTCCCTCCTTCTTCTCCCTTCCTCCCTCTCCCCATCTTCCCCCTTTCCCCCCCTCCCTTCCTCCCTCTCCCCACCCCCCCTTTCCCCTTCCCTTCTTCCCTCTCCCCACCCCCCCTTTCCCCTTCCCTTCCTCCCTACCACCCACCCCCCTTTCCCTTCAAATGTCGTCCCTCTTTCCCCACCCCCCTTTTCCCTTCCCTTCTTCCCTCTTCCCTCCCTTTCTTTCTTGTTTCTCTTCCCACACCCTCTTTTCCCTCTATTTCTTTTCCCTCTCCACCCCCTCTTTCCCCTTTCCTTCCTCCTTCTCCCCCCCCCCCCCCTTCCCCTTCCTTCTCTCTCTCTCCCCACCTCCCCTATTCCCCTTCCTTATTTCCCTCTCCCATAAACTTTCCTCCCTTTCCATCTCCCCACCCCCGGTTCAACCTCCCTCCCCCATCCCCCAACCCCCTACTTTCCCACTTCCCTTTTTTCCTACTCCCAAACCCCATCCCATCCTTCTTACATCACCACCCCCCCTTTCCCCCCAAAAAAATAAATGAAACATATCCACCCCCACTTTACCCTTACAACGACCACTCCACATCTTCCCCCTTTCCACTCCACTCATTCCCCCCCCCCCTTTCCCCTTCCCTTGTTCCCTCTAACCCCACCCCCCCTTTCCCCTTCCCTTCTTCCCTCTCCCCACCCCCCCTTTCCCCTTCCCTTCTTCCCTCTCCCATACACCCTTTAATTGACTACAGGAACTTTAATCAAAATGAGAAACGAACGATAATTGAAGCAAACTCCGAGATGAATTTAGTGAATAGGAAATGGCGATTGGATTTTTATCTGTTTTTTATTGATTTTCTTCAACGTCATTCTTGTTGTTGTTGTTGTTTTTTTTGTGTTGTGGTTGTAACCTCTTTTTTCTCTATGTTGTTCTCTCGGAGATCCTCTGCCTTTTTTTCTCTTTATTCTTCATCTTTCTCTCTCTCCCCCCCCTCTCTCTCTCTCTCTATTTATATATATATATACATATATATATATATAGATAGATAGATAGATAGATAAATATGGATGGATAGACAGACAGACATGGATGGAAAGACAGATAAATGTAAACGAAGTAAACTCCACTGTTTTATTTTTTACAGTAAAGAGATGACAAAGACAAAACCTGAATTAAGATCAACAGCCGTCGAATCTTACAAAAAAAAAAAAAGAAAAGAGAACAAGAAATATAAAAATAAAAGTAAAAAAAAGGGAAACAAGAAGAAAAAAAATTAAAGTGATCTGCAACATAGCAAACAGAATTCAGTGAGTTTGTC
>NC_051398.1:48285900-48287219 GCF_015228065.2 Penaeus monodon
TGGACACTCACGCGCGCGCTTGTAAACACACGCATATATGTACATTAGGAGGAACGGACATTTTCATACATGCAGACGCTATGTTTATGGTAACGAATGGAGTAAAAATGAATTATTGTTGTATTATTATTTTCTATATATAGATAGACATATGTGCGCGCACCTGGGCTCAGATACACACACACACACGGGCACATACACACACACAGACACACACACACACACACACACACACACACACACACACACACACACACACACACACACACACACACACACACACACACACACACACACACACACACACACACGACTGTCATTTTGGTAATTAGCATCTGTGACTTAATTATAATTAATCTGCGGTAATTATGCCAAAGACGTTGACTTTTTTTTTTTTGAGTATTGTTTCTATCGATATTACAAACTAATATATATGTGTCGATATATACATCCACTTATCTTCATACCTATCTATCTGTTTGAATGTGCGTCTGTGCATGTCTGTTTGTCCGTGTGCGTGCGTGCATTCGTAAATTCTCCCTCTTGTGAACAGTTAAATGAAATTCGAGTGAGTATTTTCATGAATTAATACGCCCGGGAGAAGAATGAATGATTTGATTAATGCCTCGAGACTTATTCGCAACATCGCTTGTAAGTCGCGGAGAAAATTTATGGCGAGTCGTCCATCTTGCCGCTCAGGGTCCCGGATGTTGCCTCGGGCCTGTGACGTCATCATGGTTTCCTGTGGGTGCGGGGTTATATTGTGATTTTCATCATATTATTGCTGTTGCGTTGGAGGTAGAGAGAGCGGTCTTAAAGTTAATGTTATCGTTCTTATTATGGTTTGTATCATTATCATTATTATTATTATTATCAGTATCATTGTATTAAAAATTAATGCAACCATAATTATCAATATGATAATATACATATGTAATATTATTGTTGTCATATTTATTATCATAATCATTGTTATCATTACTATCTTTATTACTATTATTATTTTATTATCGTTGCTGTTGTTGTTATTCTTATTACTGTATGCTTATTATTATATTATCTTATTATTACTATTATTATTATTATTATTATTATTATTATTATTATTATTACTATTACTATTACTATTACTATTACTATTACTATTACTATTACTACTATTATTATTATTATTATTATTATTATTATTATTATTATTATCATTATTATAATTATCATTATCACTAATATTATTATTAATATCATTATTAATGTTATTTGCTATGATCATTATCATAATTATTTACTATGATCATTATCTTTATTATTATTATTATTAT
>NC_051398.1:48287319-48292319 GCF_015228065.2 Penaeus monodon
TAAATATAATTGAATAAAAATCATATAATATATAAAAATATAATGATAATAAAAAAAGCTACAGTAATAAGAATAACACACAGAAACGAAAATAAAATAATAAGTAAAAAAGATATATGATAACAATGATTATGATAATAAATATGACAACAATAATATTACATATGTATATTATCATATTGATAATTATGGTTGCATTAATTTTTAATACAATGATACTGATAATAATAATAATAATGATAATGATACAAACCATAATAAGAACGATAACATTAACTTTAAGACCGCTCTCTCTACCTCCAACGCAACAGCAATAATATGATGAAAATCACAATATAACCCCGCACCCACAGGAAACCATGATGACGTCACAGGCCCGAGGCAACATCCGGGACCCTGAGCGGCAAGATGGACGACTCGCCAAAATTTCTCCGCGATTTACAAGCGATGTTGCGAATAAGTCTCGAGGCATTAATCAAATCATTCATTCTTCCCCCGGGCGTATTAATTCATGAAAATACTCACTCGAATTTCATTTAACTGTTCACAAGAGGGAGAATTTACGAATGCACGCACGCACACGGACAAACAGACATGCACAGACGCACATTCAAACAGATAGATAGGTATGAAGATAAGTGGATGTATAAATCGACACATATATATTAGTTTGTAATATCGATAGAAACAATACTAAAAAAAAAAACTTTCAACGTCTTTGGCATAATTACCGCAGATTAATTATAATTAAGTCACAGATGCTAATTACCAAAATAACAGTCGTGTGTGTGTGTGTGTGTGTGTGTGTGTGTGTGTGTGTGTGTGTGTGTGTGTGTGTGTGTGTGTGTGTGTGTGTGTGTGTGTGTGTGTGTGTGTGTGTGTCTGTGTGTGTGTGTGTGTGTGCATGGGTCCGTTGTGTGTGTGTGTCCGTGTGTGTATGTGCCCGTGTGTGTGTGTGTGTCCGTGTGTTTATGTGTATCTGAGCCCACGTGCGCGCACATATGTCTAATACAACAATAATTTATTTTTACTCCATTCGTTACCATAAACATAGCGTCTGCATGTATGAAAATGTCCGTTCCTCCTAATGTACATATATGCGTGTGTTTACAAGCGCGCGCGTGAGTGTCCACATATAAGCGTGTCCAAACATATCGCATTCTCTCTCTCCATCTTGATTACGTCATATGCGAGACAAGAACAAAATAGTTCAAGCCGAATTTTCTTATCCCCTTTATTCATTCGTTGGCACCTGCTCCTTTTCTCCCTCCCCCCCCCTCCCTCTCCTCCTAAATTTCCCCTCGTTTCTTTCCTTTTTGTCTTTTATCATTCTTCTTCTTCTTCTTCTTCGTCTTCTTCTTCTTCTTCTTCTTCTTCTTCTTCTTCTTTTCCTTTTTCTTTTTCTTTTTCCTCTTCTTCTTCTTCTTGTTCCTCCTCCTTCTTCTCTTATTTCCTCTTTTTCTTCTATTTTTCTACTTCTTCTTCTTCCTACATTTCCTCCTCCTCTTCATCCTCCTCCTTTCTCTTCTCCTTTCTCCCCCTTCCACTCACCCCCCCCCCTGCTTCACCGTTTGTCCAGTGTTGCCAATTCATCTTCCGAATTAAATGTTACATTACGTTTTTTCGTGTTTATTTTTCCCGCTTTTATCATATTTTTTTCTCTATGATTCCTTCGCTATTTTTCGATTCTCTTTTCCTCTATCTTTATTCTTTTCTTCCGTTTTTCTCCGTTCTCTTTCATACTGTCCTTTCTTCCTTTCTTCTCTTTTCCCACTCTGTCTCATTCTCTCACTTTCTCTCTCCTCCCTTTTCCACATTCCTCCCATTCTCTTCTCTCTTTTCTCTCCTCTCTTTTCTCTCCTCTCTTCTCTCTCTCTCCTCTCTCTCTCTCTCTCTCCTCTCTCCTCTCTCTTCTCTCTCTCTCTCTCTTTTCTCTCTCTCTTCTCTCTCTTCTCTCTCTCTTCCCCTTTCTCTCTCCCCTCTCTCTCTTTTCCTCTTTCTCTCTCTCTCTCTCTCCGTCTCTCTCTCCCCTCTCTCTTCTCCTTCTTTCCCCTCTTTTCTTCTCTCTCTCTCTCCCCCCTCTCACTCTCTCTCTCTCTCTCCTCTCTCTCTCTGTCTGTCTCTGTCTCTCTCTCTCTCTCCTTCTCTCTCTCTTCCTCTCCCCCTCCCCCTCCCCCTCTATATCACCCCCTTTCTCTCCTTTTTTTTTTATCTCTTTTTTTTTTTTTCTCTCTCTCCGAATCCTTTTTGACTGTTATTGTTTCTTTTTATACCTGCGTTTGTCTCGTTTTTTCCCCATGTATTCCGTCGCTTTATCCTCCTAGTTAAAAATTAAGGGTTTTGTTCCCGTGTGCTCGCTAAAGCAGAATAAGGGGGAAAATTTTGGGGCGAGAAAGCGTGGGCAGGGGACGGGGGGAAATTTTTTTAAAAGAGGAAGGAGGTATACCCGTTTGGGGGGTGGGAATTTTGGTAATGTATGTATGTATGGTAATATATATATAATAATATAATATATATATATATTATAATATTTTAAAATATATATATATCTTTTTTATGTTACCTAAACTCTCCCATCTATATCTATCTGTCCCATCTAGCTTCTACCTATCTATCTATCTATCTATCTTTTTATCTATCTATCTATCTATCGTCTATCTTCTATCTGCCTATATATAAAATATATATATATATATTTTATATATATATATATTTATATTTTATAAAATATAAAATATAATATATTTATGTAAAGTAGTTGTATTAACACCCACAAACACCCCACACACACACACAAACACCAAAACAAACACCCACAAAACACACACAACACACATGCCATAGGGTTTTATTTTTATATACAAAATAATATATATATATATATATATATAATTTTATATATATAAATTTTATATATATATATATATATTTGTTTATATTTTTAGATGTAAAAATTTTTTTTTTTTAATTAATTTTAAAAAAAAAAAAAATTTTATACAGATATATTACATATAAATAACATTTATAACCTATATAAAATATATTAATATAATATTAAAATAAAATATTTATATATATAAATCTATATATATAATTTTAATACACACCCACACACACCCCATACAGACCAAAAATATAAAATACAAAAACAGAATATATTTTAATATATATTATATATATATAAAATTTAATAAATTTTTTATTAAAAAAATATATATATAAATAATATAGGGATTTTATGTTAAAATATATAATATTTTATTTTTATAAATTATATATATATATAATTAAATTATTATATTTTAATATTATAATAAATATATATTTCACACCCCAACCCCACACACACACACACACAAACACACCAACCCAAAAACACCAACACACCACACACACACACACACACACACAAACACCCACACACACACAACCCACCACACCAACACACAAACAACAAACACAAACAAACAAACACACACACAACACACACACACACACACACACACGTATATATTTATATATATTGTAATATATATAAAATAATATACATATATATATTAAAATATTATATAATATATATTATATATTATTATTTTATATATAACCCAACATAATATATGTATATATAATTATTAATATATATATATATTAGAGTATATATATATGTATGTTTTATATAATAAATATATAATATATATTATAATATAAATATATATAATATATATGATATATAAATAATATATATATTACACACAAACAACACACACACACACACACACCACACACACACAACACACACACACACACACACACACACACACACACATATATATGTGTTATATATAGATATTATATAAAATTAATTATATATATATAATATATATTATTATATATATATATATATTATATATAAAATATATATATATATATTATATATATAAAATAATTATTATATATATATTATATATATATATATATATATATCTATATGTACGTTTTTATATATTATAATATTATAATTATATATATATATATACTATATATATATAATATATTATATATATTATACACAGATAGTAGAAAGACAGATAGATAGACAGACGATAGACAAATGTGTACATAGATAGAGAATTTCTATCCATTTGCCATTAATTGTCATCGCAGTTAAGAATATAGAAAGCTGAATGCAAGCACTTAACTGTTACAGAAGAAATGGGAGTTGAACTTCTGTTCGGGAAATACACGCTGCGAGGCACTTTCTCGCTATACAGGAATACATTAGTCTAACCTTTTTCTATTCTTTTCCTTTTTTCACGAAATGGTTCCAATGTTATCTTGACAGAAGGGGATAAATGCACATCGTGGGGGAAAAAAAGAGAATCTTACGCGAAACAGGTGAATATTATATGTGCGATGGATAAGTGTTTCTGAAAAAGGATAATACGGGGGGTGGGTTATTCTTTTCTTTCTTTCTTTTCTCTCTCTCTCTCTCTCTCTTCTCTCTCTCATCTCTCTCATCTCTCTCTCTCTCTCGTCTCTCATCGTATCTCTCTCTCTCATCTTCAGTCTCTCTCTCTCTCTTTCTCTCCATCCTTCCCATTCAACCCATCCTCCACCCCATCCCTCTCCACCCCCCTCCTCCTCCCTCCTCCTCCCTCCCTTCCTCCCATCAACCCATCCCTCCTCCCCTTCCTTCCCCTCACGCCTCCCTTTTCCCCTCTGAAGGCGATCGCACCGAGGGGAAAATTCTGCCTCCAGTAAGCGTCACGATCCACTGACGTTTCTTCAGTCAGATTCTGAAGGCGCCTGAGGCTCTCTTGATTTGCCTTGTTTTTATTTTTTTGATGATGATGATGATGATTTGTTGTGAGGGTTTTGGTGTTGTGTGATGGTTTGTGTTGGTGGTGAGGGTTTGGTGGGTGATGGTTGGTGTTGGGGGTGATGGTTGGTGGTTGGTGGATGGTTTGGTGTTGGTGGTGATTGGTTGTGTTGGGTGGTGA
>NC_051398.1:48309819-48339819 GCF_015228065.2 Penaeus monodon
TTAATCTCTTTCATTTCCCGTGTCCCTCTCCTATCTTCTTCTCTCTCCTTTTCCCTCTCCTTCTCCTATCTTCTTCATCTATTTATCTCCTTTTCTCTGTCCTATCTTCTCCCCTCCCCTTTCTCTCTCTCTTTCCATTTTCCCTCTCCTTCTGTCTTCTCCCTTTCTATCTCTCTCATTTTCCTATTTTCCCTCTCCTCCTCCCGCCTTCTCCCTTTCTATCTCTCTCTCTCTTTTTTATTTTTTCCTCTTCCTCTTCCTCCTCCTTCCACACTCTCACGCAGTCCAATGATATTCTTTGACCTCCTTTGCTCCTGAATTCGTCATGGCTTCCCCTGACCTTCGCTGAAATAAAGGGGGGTCGTGTCTTTTTTTTCCTTCTTCTGTTTACCGCATTTGATATTCTTTTGATGGAAACCCTTTTTATCTTTCCCTCATTCTTACCTTTTATTGCCTGCTTTATGGGTGTTCTGTGTCTTTATCGGGCGTTTTACTTAGTCTCTCTTTGTTGTTTTTTTTTATACTTTTTTTTTCGTTTTATGTCTCTCTATATATGTCTTTCTATTTGTGTGCGTGTTAGTTTGTGTATGTATGTATGTATGTGTGTGTGTGGTGTGGTGTGTGTGTGGTGTGTGGTGTGTTGTGTGTGTTGTGTGTGTGTGTGGTGTGTGTGTGCGTGCTGTGCTGTGCGTGTGTGCGTTGTGTTGTGTGTGTGCGTATGTGTGTGTGTGCGTATGTGTGTGTGTGTGTGTGTGTGTGTGTGTGTGTGTGTGTATGTGTGTGTGTGTGTGTGTGTGTGTGTGTGTCTGTGTGCGTATATCTGTGTGTGTGTGTGCTCTTGATTCATTACCATCACTTCCTCTCCTTTGCCACCCTCAACATAATTAAATCATTAATCACAAAGAATTCCACGACTGAATAAAATTTACTAATCACATCAATTATCATTATATTAGATATTTATTGCTACCATCATCACACGCATTTCCACCCTCAAACAGGCGCCATACTTTCTATCGTAATTAATCATAATCAAATATCATTCTATATTACACATAAGATTAACACATCAAAATATGAAACACATCCTGACGATCATAACCACTTGAATGCTCGCGTTAATCTAATATCACGTTCGATGTTAAAAGCAAATTTCTGTTTGCGTTTCTCATCACATTACTTCCCCCTCCCCCTCCCCCTCCACCCTCCCCCTCCCCTTCCCTCCACTTCCTCCTCTCTCTCTTCTCTCTTCTCTCTTCTGTCTTTCTCTCCCTCTCTCTCTCTCTTTTCCCGCTCATCCTGTTTACTCTTTCTCTCTCTCCTCTCTACTCTTTCTTTCTCTCTCTCTCTCTACTCTTTCTCTCTCTCTCTCTCTCTCTCTCTCTCTCTCTCTCTCTCTCTCTCTCTCTCTTCATTCCTTCGTTCCTCACTTCCCCCTTCGTTTTTTATTATGATTATCTTTTCTTTTCTTGTTTCTCTTCACCTTTCCATGTCCTCTTCTCCAACTCTCCTCGCCTTTCCTACTGTACACACTTCTCCTTTTCCTTCCCCTCTTCCCCTGCCTCCTACTTATCATTTTCTCTTCTCTCTATTCCTTAAATCCCCTTTCCTTTCCTTCACCCCCCCTATTTATTCCTGCCTTTCCCTCTCCCTTCTTCCATTCCTTTCCTTTCGACGTACTTCCCATAGTTTCTATCACCCTCACTTTTGAACTCATTCTCTTCATACTTCTCTCCATCTTTCGTCTTTTTCGTTCACTCTCTCCTCATTCTTCTCCCTATCTTTCGTCTTATTCGTTCTCTTTCTCCTCTTCCATCTCCCTATCTTTCGTCTTCTCCGTCCTCTGTCTCCTTACCTTTCATCTTCTTCGTCCTCCTTCTCATTCTTTCCATTTCCCTTTTCCTCATCACATTCTCTTCCCTCACCCATCCTCCACCTTTCCCCGTTTTCTTTGCTTTTCATCTCCCCATAATCTCCAGTTCTCCACTTTTCTCCCTCCCCATCCCTACCATCCCTACACTCTCTCCCTTTCACCTTCACTCTCCCTTTTTTCACCTACACTCTCTCCCTTTCACTTGCACTCTCTCCCTTTCACTTGCACTCTCTCCCTTTCACTTGCACTCTCTCCCTTTCACTTGCACTCTCTCCCTTTCACATCTTTATCCTTCCACCCTTCCCCTTCCTTCACTCCCTCTCTCACCCATATTCCACTCCTTCCCTCACCTATTCCTCCCATCTTCCCCTTCTCTCACTCCCCTTCCCCCTCACACTCATATTCCTCACCCAACCCCCTCCATCACTCCCTCCACACTCCCCTCCTCTCCCTCTCTCCCCTTCCACCCTCTCTTCACACATCTCTTCCCCCTTTCCCCGACCCTCCCCCTCTCCCGCCCTCCCCCCCCCACCCTCCTCCTCTACACACACACCTCAAGAGAAGCGATGAGCGTTCACAATATCTCTCTCTCGAGGCACCTGAGCTTTGGCCTTTAAAATGAATGCAATGATTCGGTGGAGGGAGGGAGGGGGGAGGGAGGGGGAAATTGCGGGGGAGGAGGAGGGGGAAGAGGAGGAAGAGGAGGATGAAGAGGAGGAGGAAGAAGAAGAAGAGGAGGAGGAGGAGGAGGCCAACCCATTCCCTTCCCTCCACCCTAATCATTTCAATTCCTCCTCTTCCTACTCCTTACCCTCGTCTTTCTTCCTCTTCTTCACACTCCCTCTTTCCACCATCCAACCCTGCCCCTCCCCCTCCACCTTCTCCCCTCCTTCCTCTTCCATCCATCTACCCTCTGCCCTCTTCCCTCCACCTACTACCCTCCACCCTAACCTTTTTCCCGTCTTGCCCTCCACATCCTTCCCTTCACGCTAACCTCTCCCTTTCTCCCTCTCCTTCAATCCTCTTCTATCTATCTTCTACTCCTTCCTTCCGCTCTAAACCCTTCCCCTTTCTCCAGCTTCCTATCCCTTATTTTCTCTCTCCCTTCTTACCACTTCCCTCCTCCCTTCCCATCTCTTCTTTTTCTTTTTCTTTTTCTTTTTCTTCTTCATTTCATTTTCTTTTTTCTTTTTTTCTTCTTTTTTCTTCTTGCTCTTGTTCTTCATGTTCTTCCTCTCCTTCTTCTTCTTCCTCTTCACCCCTTCTTCTCTTAATCCCAATCCCCCATTTCCACCACCTTCGTAAACCCACCGCCTTCTATTCATTAAACATAAAACAACAATGAATAAATAAATAAATAAATGAATGAATAAATAAAACAAAAAAGCAAAAGCAAAAGAAAGAAACAAAGAAAGAAAAGAAAAAAACGGACTGTGTTGAAAATACAATTGTTTCTCAGGATCTGAAATTGTTCATATTTTAAGTCTCTTGTTTCGTTTTTTTTTTTCGTTCATGAACATTTTTCTTTTTTGTTCATGGACTATTTTTGTTTACGTTTCTATCTCTTTCTGAAAAGAGTCGATAGTAGGAGAAAAATGTGTAGCTTGTTGTTGTTTTTGTTTTATATTTAGTTTTGTCGTTGTTTTTATGTTTGTGTTTTTGTTGTTATTGTTCTTGCTGTTGTTGTTGCCTTTCTTGTTGTTGTTTTTTGTGGTTGTTGTTGTTGTTTTGTAGTAATAGCCAGAGTCAGGTTATTTATCGTAATAATTGCTGTAGTTCTTACCGCTGTTGTAATTGTATTGTATCGTAGTGAATGGAAAAACACTCTTCCGTGCTGGTACTTTGGAAGAAAAAAACACTAGTTTTTGTATCGTGGGTTTGTCTTCCACTGAATCGTATTTTTTTTTTTATTGCTGTTGTAGTGCCGGAGGTGCTGTTGTTGTTGGTGGTGTTGTTGCTGTTGTTGTTGTTTTGTAGTAATAGTTGTAGTAGTAGAAGTAATTAAATTTGTCATTGTTGTTGCCATTATGAACAATAAACGAGTAAGATAATAATAAAAAACGAGCAACATGAAAGAAAGCAAGAAAGAACAAAGAGGAAAATATATATATATAAATATATATATATATATATATATATATATATATATATATATATATATATATATATATATATATAAACAATAAAACAAGGCAAAGATAAAAAACAAAATAAATCAAAAATACAAATTCTACAATATATATATATACATGAAAATAAAAATGAAAATAAAAGTGAGAGGAAAAAGATGAAAGAAATATGAAAGAAAATAAGCGAAGTGACGTCATACCTAATTAGACGCGACGGGAGGGAGACGAAAAAAAATAATGATAATAAGGAGAAAATGTGTTTATTCTTTTCCCTTTTTCTTGCCGGAGCGAGAAACTGACACATTAACTGGGTCAGGGTTTCTTTGTTTGTGTATATAGCATGTATAATGAATGTATATATTTTGTGTGTGTGTGTGTGTTTGTTTGTGTGTGTGTGTGTGTGTGTGTGTGTGTGTGTGTGTGTGTGTGTGTGTGTGTGTGTGTGTGTGTGTGTGTGTGTGTTGTGTATTGTTTATATGTATGTATTTATAACACGAGTAATATAATATATATATATATAATTATATATATATATATATAGTATATATATATATATGTATGCATGTATATATATATGTATATATAAATATATATACATATATATATATAATTATATATATATATATATATATATATAATATATATATATATATATATATATATATATATTATATATAAACACAAATGTATGTGTCTAAGTGCGTTCAAGTGTCTGCATATATGTGTAAATACATCCTCGTCCGCACATCACACACAACACACACACACACAAAAAGAAAAGAGAGAGAACATGAAAATGAGTAGAGAAGAGAAGAAATGAGAAGTAGAGAGAAGAGAGAGAGGAAGTGGAAGGCGAGAGGAATAGTGAGACGAGACAGAGACAAGAGAGAAAGAAGAGAGAGAGAGAGAGAGAGAGAGAGAGAGAGAGAGAGAGAGAGAAGACAGACAGACAGACAGACAGACAGAGAAAGAGAAAAAAAGAAAAGAAAAACATCCAACTGCCACACACAGCGCCCGTTCGCCGTTACAGTCTGTCAGGCAGTCAGGTGACACTCGGCCAGTCAGACAGTCAAGTGACCGAGCGAAGACAGGCGTGTGACAGCGAGAGTCTCTCTTCTTCTCTCGTTATCGGATCGAGACGACGACTGCGGGGAGGGGGGAGGGGGGGGGGAGGGGGGAGGGAGAAGACAATTAGCGTTGATCGGAAGAGAAGGAGGAGAGAAGGGTAGGAGGAGGAGGAGAGAAGGGTAGGAGGAGGAGGAGAGAAGGGTAGGAGGAGGAGGAGAGAAGGGTAGGAGGAGGAGGAGAGGGGAGAGGATGGGGAGGATGGAGAGTGTGGGGGGGGGGAGGATGGAAGGATGGAGAGGGAGGTAGAATGATGAGAGGATGAGGAGGGGGGGGTGAGGTGGGTAGGATAGGGAGTGTGGAAAAGGATGGAAGGATGGAGAGGGAGGTAGAAGGATGGGAGAACGAGGAGTGAAGGTAGAACGATGGGAGGATGGGGTGGAGGGTGTGGAATGGTGGGGAAGAGGAGGGGGGAGGATGGGGTGGAGGGTGTGGAATGGTGGGGAAGAGGAGGGGTGAGGATGGGGAAGGGCTGAAGGGTTGAAGGATGGGATGGGGGAAGATGAAATGATGGGGAGGGGGAGGGTGTGAGGGGGGGGGGTTGTAGGATGAGAGGATAGGTAGGGGGGAGATAGAAGGATGGGAGCATGAAGACGGGAGAGAGGAGAAGGGTGAAATGATGGGGAGGAAGGAGGAAGCAGAAGGGGAAGATTGGGGTTGGGAGAGAGTGTAAAAGAGGGAGAAGGGAGAGGGGTTGGGGGGAGGGGTATAGGAGGGGGGACGAGAGAGAGAGAGAGAGAGAGAGATAGATAGATAGATAGATAGATAGATAGAGAGAGAGAGAGAGAGAGAGAGAGAGATGGAGTTGGGGAGAGGAGAGTAAGGGGGTGGGGTGTCAGACAGACAGATACAGACACAGTGAGAGAGAGAGAGAGAGAGGCACAAAAGCAAGAGAAAGAGAACACAGAAAGAGAAAATGAAAGAAAGAACATAAGAGATACAGATCCAAAACAAAGGGATGAAAACCAACCGCCTCCACTGACAGAGCAATCGGCAAAGGAAGCCTCTCGCTCACAATAGGCTTCCAAATCAGTCTCATCATCGGCTATTCGGAAACCCACGCGAAGCTGACGGGGGCGGGGGGGGGGCGGGGAGGGGGTGTTCGGAGCACATAAACCTCCCTTAAATGAGCGAAAACCTCCCTTGAACGAGTCAGTAGCATTTGACACCAACTGTCTGGGAAAAGGGCGAAAAAGTCGACGAAATCTGTCGATTCTGGTTTTATGGGTTTATTAATTGTGGATGGGAAGACGTGTGTATATAGAAGTATCATACGCACACGCACACACACACACTCACACACACACACACACACTCACACACACACACACGCACACACACACACACACACACACAAGCTCTCTCGCGCGCGCATAGACAGAGAGAGAGAGAGAGAGAGAGAGAGAGAGAGAGAGAGAGAGAGAGAGAGAGAGAGAGAGAGAGAGAGAAAGTGTTAGAAAGAGAGAGACAGAGAGAGAAAGCGTTAGAAAGAGAGAGAGAGAGAAAGCGTTAGAAAGAGAGAGAGAGAGAGAGAGAAAGCGTTAGAAAGAGAGAGAGAGATCAAACGAGAGAGAGGGAGGGATAAAGAGATAAAGAGAGAAGCTGTCTGCCGAGTACGACACATTCCATCACTCCGTGACCCGAGGTCATTAAGACGGGTTTAAGTCATCAAGTAGAGGGAAAACGAGGTCATCGTAACTCCTAATGAGTCGGAGCCAGCCAGGTTGTCCCAGCCTCATCCCTTTACAGTCACCCCCCTCTCCCTCTCCCCTCTCTTCCCTTCCACTCCCCTCTCTTCCCTTCCGCCCTATCTCTCTGTCCCCCCTTTGCCCACATCCCCCTCTCCCTCTCCCCTCTCTTCCCTTCCACCCCCTTCTTTGTCCCCCTCCCTTACCCTCATCCCCCTCTCCCTCTCCCCTCTCTTCCCTTCCACTCCCCTCTGCCCCCCCCCCCCCCAAGCCTTCTCCTGTGGCCAAGTGTAATTCAACGTCATTTGATTATCATATAAATTCCTCCCTTTAGCAGAGAAACGTTTGTAGGGACGAGAAAACGTTGCTGAGGAGTCGGGGTGATGCGTGTGTGTGTGTTTGGTGACGGGAAGGAAGGAAGGAAGGAAGGAAGGAAGGGAGAGGGAGAGGGAGAAGGAGAGGAAGAAGAGATGGGGTGAGGGGGGGGGGATTGAGATGAAAGAAGGAGGGTAAAGGTGGAGGATGTGCATAATTAAGGGGGAAAAAGGAGAAGGAAGTGGTCTTTAGCGTGGGGAGGAAGAGGGGGACAAGGAGGAGGAAGAGGAGATAGAAGCGGAAAGAGAAAAAACCATTGATTAAGATGGAAAAAATACAATGACGACTAGATTTTTTTAAAATCGACAGAAAACAAAACCGTAAGATTCATGTACAAATAAAGAAATTCTCAAATTTTACATTGCACCTTCCACCTCCCACCCTCCTTTGTACATTAAAAAGACTTGTACAATAACATGGGACGATTTGCGGTATTTGATCTTCTAACTCTGTTTTGTTTCGTTCTCTTCGGTAATTATTCTATCGATAAGAGAATTTTTGCACTTGAGAAGAGTGAGAGAGAGAGAGAGAGAGAGAGTGAGTAGACTAGAGATGATGGATGTGAGAGAGAGAGAGAGAGATGAGAGAGAGAGGGGAGGTTAGACAGACAGATAGACAGACGAAGAGAGAGAAGGGGGGGTGAGAGAAAGGAAAAGAGAGAGATAGATAGAAGAGAAGAGAGAGGAGAGAGAGAGAAGAGAGAGAGAGAGAGAGAGAGAGCGAGAGAGCGAGGAACACAAACGTAGAAGCTGCTAATCCAACCCTTTAAGCCCAGAGCATGAATTACCATGCCAAGCGACAGACAGCAACAACAATTCCCCCAAAAATCAGGAGGAAAGTTCAACCATCTATGAAAATGTTTTTGTTAACGCCTATATAAAGATAACAGCCATCCCAACTTTGCCCATTTCGATTCAACACACATAAGCTGTGTTTTCGATAGCACTAAATTAGCCAAAGATATCAAGACGCTTTGTTTTTTTTTTCTTTTCTCTTCTTATCATGTCTTTTTCTTTCTTTTTTTCATCTATCCACCTCTTTCTTTTCCCCTTTCTGCTATTCTTTTTCCCTCTCAATCTTACCCCATCCCATGTATTCTTTCCTTTTGCTTAATTTTTCATCTATCCATTCTCTTTCTCTTTCCCTTCACCCTTTCTTTATCACTCTCAACCCATCCCATCCCGTCCTCAATATATCTAAGCCCCTATTCACCACGATATCTCGCTATAGGCCTAGGAAAAACCATACACTCTTATTGCTATTTATTGTGAATATTTTGTGAGTGGAGACACCCAAGGGACAGAGAGGAAAAGTGATAATACGGATATGAGGCAGAAGATGGAGAAGATGAAATAGAAAAAAAAGGGGGAGGGGGGGAGAAGAAAAAGATGAAAAAGAGGAAGAAGAGGAAAGAGGATGAAGGTAATGATAATTATGATGGTGAAAAGAAAACTGAGGGAAAAAAGAAGAAGAAAAAAAGATGATAACAGATTAATAAACACACACACACACACACACACACACACACACACACACACACACACACACACACACACACAAAGGAGGCACAGATAACAAAAGAATAACGATTGTTTAATTATGTGACTTATATCAAAGTTGCTATGGCAAAGTTCACTCCTTTGAAAAGATTACGACAGTGAGAAAAAAAAATCTTACCTGCATTCAATTATGGATTAGTGTTAAGACGATAGCAGAAAAAAAAAACATAAAAATAAATAAGATAGATAAATAATTGAAGTAAAACTATTTAAAAGAATTTTATACACTTCTTTATATTTATCAGACATTTTTTTTAAAAATGATCTAGATATAAGAACTTCATATTCTTTATATGTTTTATGTATATATTTTGTTCTACTCTCCTCTCTCTCTCTCTCTCTCTTCTTTTTCTTTTTCTTTTTCTTTTTCTTTTTCTTTTTCTTTTTCTTTTTCTCTTTTCTTTTCTTTTTTTTCTTTTTCTTTTTTTTCTTTTTCTTTTTTTTTTCTTTTCTCTTTCTTCCTTTTTTTTCTTTTCTTCTTTTTTCTTCCTTTCTTCTCTCTACTCCTCTCTCCACTCCCTCTCTCTCCCTCTCTCCATCTCCCTCTCCCTCCCTCTCTCCCTCCCTCTCTCACTCTTCCTCTCCTTCTCCCCCACACACACTATTCTCTCACCCCTTTTTCCTAAGCTTTGTTATACCTTTTTACGCCAGGCCAAGCTTCCGAGGGCCTTAAATTTCTTAAGGGTTCATTGCCTTTTAGAATTACCAGGCGGAGTTCATGAGGACAGTTATGTAATGTGTAACTCTCTCCGTCCCATAACAAAGGTGGAAGTTTTCTCATCTCTGTTGTGGTGGGGTGTCCATGGATTTTCTGGTGTGGGGGGAGGGGAGGGGAGGGGAGGGGGTGAAGGGGGAGGGGGGAATGAGGGAGTAATGGTTGATCTTTCTGTGGGGGAGATGGTGGGGGGTGGGAGTAGAGATGGTGGAGGTGGGGGGGTGGGAGATGGTGGAGATGGGGGGAGAAGTTGGAGAAGAGGAGGGGTAAATACGAGAGCTTAGGGAAGTTGTGAGGAAGTTGTGGTGAAGGAGGGAAGGAAAGGTGGAGGAGTTAGTGGGGGTGAGACGGTTTTATCTGTGAATGGGGGAGGGAGGGAGGGAGGGAGGGAGGTTAAGGAGGATAGACGAAGAGAGGGAGGAGAAAAGAGAGACGAGAATGAAGATTGAAACAAAGTTGATGCAAGAAACGAAGAGTAATATTTAATTTAAGTGGGAGACGGCGGGTGTAGACGGGAGTTGGAGTAGTCGAAATAAAGACTGAACTTTGGACAAAAATAGAAAGAAAGAAAGAAAAAAAAATGGGGAGGGATAGAGGGAGGTGAGAAAAGAATAGTGATAATGGTTGACTTTTATGGAATAAGAGAATTGGCGGAGATGAAGAGAAGGAGAAAAGAGAAATAGGGGAGAGAAAGAATAGGCGTTGACAGATGACCTTTCCGAGGGGAGGGGGGAGAGGAGGGGAAGGGGAGGGGGGTTGGGGGGAGTGGAGGGAGTAATGACCTTTCTTAGAAAAAGGTGGAAGAAGAAGTGGAATTATCTCGTAGCTGTAGTACGGCAGAGCTGAAGGAAAAGGTGGAAAAGGGGAAGAAGAAGGAGAAGAAGAAGAAGAAGAAGAAGAGGGAAAGGAAGATGGGATGAAAAGAAATAGGATGAAGATGAGGAAGAAGGAAACAGAGAAAAGAAGAAGGAGAAAAGAAAAGGAAAAAAAGGGAATAGAAGAAAAAAGAAGAAGAAATAGAAGAAGAAAAGGAAGAGACGAAAAAGAAAATAAGAAGAAAAGAAATAAACGGACAGTAGGAAGAAGCAGCGGAAGGAAGAAAACAAGAAAAAGAGAATAAGGAAGAAAAAGAAGAGCAAGAAAAGAAATAAAGAAAATCCTCTAATGACGGAATAAAGGGGAGATGAAAGAGGTGACAATAATGTCAACGAACCACATTTTTTTTTTTTTTTTTTTTTTTTTTTTTTTTTTTTTTTTTTTTTTTTTTTTTAGGGAGAGGGAGGACTTATTTTTTATTCGGAGTATTTTGGAGGAAGACCTTTTTTTACTTTACTAAAATTTTCAACCCGGATTATTTTCAAAGATTTTCCCCTTTTTAATTCTTCTAAACTTGAAACTTTTTATCTTAAAAAAATTAAAACATACGTTTTTACGTTTTTTTTGTGTTCTTTTCCTTCAAAATTTCCTTTACTCCCTCCTTTCACTTCCCCTTTATCGCATATTTCTTTCTCTTGATAATGAAATAATAATAAGAAGGGGGGGAAAAAAAAAAAAAAATTTTTTAATTTTTTAATTTTTAAAAATTAAAAAATAATAAATAATAATAATAATATAGAATAAAATAAAATAATACGATAATAATAATAAATGATAATATGATAACATGATAATAATAAAAACAAGATAATTTTAATAAGGGATAGAATGATAACACACTATACAATAAAATGTAATAATAATAATATGTTAAAAAATGATAACACTAAAATAATGAAAAAATGATAATAAAAAAAAATAAAAAAATGATGATGATAATAATAACAATACTGATGAATAAATGAGTAAAAACAGCGAGCAGAGTTACGGAAAAATGGAGACAAATAAGGCAATAGCACTGATAATATCCCTTTTATTTTCATAAAGTAAACAAAGCAAGCACTTACAGGCATACTTTCAGCCAATGCGTTCACATCTAGACCACTTTGTGCTTCTCCTTACCGAGATACCTCCCCCCTCCCGCCCTTCCTCCCTCCCCCTCCCTCTTTAACGTTTTCTCTCCCTCTCCTCTCTTTCCATCTTCTTCTCCTACCCCTTCCTCTTCCTTTTTCGTTTTCTCTTTCCCTCCGCTCCTTCCATCTTCTTCTTCTTCCTCTTCTTCTTCTTTCTCTCTCTCTCTCTCTCCCCCCTTTTTTCTCTCTCCTCTCCTCTCTCTCTTCTTCTCTTCTCTTTTTCCCTCCCCTTTTTCCCCCCCCCCCAAATTTTTTCTCCCTTGAACCCCATCCCCTACCCTTTTTTTCCCCAACCCCCTTTTTTAACCCCCTACCCCCCATGAAACCTTCACTGTATACCCCTCCATCCCCCCTTCGATTCCTTACCCCATCTACTCTCCTCCACTCCCCCCCCCCCCCCCCACACCACAGCCCAACCATCCCCCCAGATTTACCCACCCAAACCCCTTCACCCCCCCCCCCCCCCCCACAAACCCCCCACCCCCACCCTCCCCCCCCCCCACACTTCCCCATCCCCTACCCCTCCTCACCCTCATCCCCAACCCCCTACCCTATCTCCTTCCCATTCCCCCCTTTACCCCCCAACCCCCCCCCCTATCTCCCTCCCTACCACTCCTATGTCCCCACATTCCCCTCCTTCCCCCTCCCCCCACTCTCCCCACCCCCTATGACGTAGGCAATCCACTAGAGAATGAAAAAGACCCATCTAGCAATCACCCCAAAAGGGGGAGGGAGAGAGGAAGAGGAGAAGGGGGATAAAAAAGGGGGGGGGAAAAAGGGGGAGAGAGAAAAGGGAGGGAAGAGAGGGGAGGGAAGGGGGGGAGAGGGGAAAAAGATAAAGAGGGAAATAGGGGAAAAGTGAGAAAAGGAGAGAGAGGAGAGAGAGAGAGGAAGAGGAGAAAGGGAGAGAGTAGAGAGGAGAGAGGGGGAGAGAGAGAGAGAGAGATAGAGAGAGAGAGAGAGCATGATGAGAAGCGAAAGGAGGAATTAAGGGGAAGTGGGGAATGGATAAAAAGAGGGTGGATGATGAGGAGGGGGAAGATAGTAAATGAGGGGAAAGGAAGAAGGAGGAGGAGGAGGACGAGAACGTTAGAAGTTAAGTGAGATGTATAAAGAGAAGATGGAGGGTGGAAAGGAAAATAGAAGAGAAGGAAGGATGCGGAGACGAGACGAAGAATAAAAGATAGAAACTGAATGAAATTTGAATAAGGTGATCACATTTGAAGCAAAAGAAAAAGAGAAAAAAATCTTAATCTTTATTTCCTTCCGTCATTAAATCACCATTCTCTCTCTCTCTCTCTCTCTCTCTCTCTCTCTCTCTCTCTCTCTCTCTTCCTCCCTCACTCCTCTCTCTCCCTTTTCCTCTCACTCCCTCACTCTTTCATTCTCTCTCTCTCTCTCTTTCTCTCTCTCTTTCTCTCTCTCTTTTGCTCTATCTTCGCTCTCACTCCACCTTTCTCTCTCTCTCTCTCTCTCTCTCTCTCTCTCTCTCTCTCTCTCTCCTCCTCTCCTTCCGGTATCATGGTACAGCCCTTCTGTCTTATCTCCTCTTCACTGTGGAGGCGACGCTGATGCCTCCCTTGGGTGATTGAAAAGGGAAGAGAGAGAGGAGGATAAAGAAGGAGAAGAGGGTGTCCTGGAAGGAATAGATGGAGGGGAGTAGGGAAGGAAAGAAGGAGAGAGAGAGAGAGAGAGAGAGAGAGAGAGAGAGAGAGAGAGAGAGAGAGAGAGAGAGAGAGAGAGAGAGAGAGAGAGAGAGAGAGAGAGAGAGAGAGAGAGAGAGAGAGAGAGAGAGAGAGAGAGAGAGAGAGAGGAGAGAGAGAGAGAGCGTAGTGACAGTCAGACAGACAACCAGACAGACAGAACTAAAAAAAAAAGAAAAGAAGACAAGGGTGAAGTTCCCTATAGGTATTCATACAAATTTCGACCTTACAGCAGCACCTCAAGAGTCTGTTCTCCTTTTAGGATTTTATTACCATTTTTTCGGCCTGTTTCTCTCAAATTGCTCTTGTTGAGAATGGTAATGATGATGGTGGTGCTGCTCCTGATGATGAGGATGAGGATGGTGGTGATGGTGAGGATGATGATGGTGGTGAAGAATGTGATGATTGTGATGATAATGATGGTGGTGAAGAATGTGATGATGGTGATGATAATGATGATAAAAGTGGTGATGGTGATGATGTGGGTTTGATGGTGATGATGATGATGTAGATGATGGTTGGTGATGGTGTGGTGAGGGTGAGGGGATGGATGGTGATGGGTGATGGGATGGTGATGTGTGATGGTGATGGTGATGGTGATGATGATGAGATGATGGTGGTAGCGGTGATGGTGATGAAGGTGCTAATGGTAATTATACTAATGACAAAGGATTGATGGGCTGTTTTAGAATATTAGCAATATATGTGATTACCCTAATAGGGTTAATGATAATAAAAGTAATGATAATGATACATAAGAGAAAAATAATTACATGCGGATAAAACCCTCAATGAGAAGAAAAGAGAATATTAACGTATAAACAAAAATAATTGCAGTGATGACTGCAAGGAATACAAGTAAAATATATTTGCAGATAAATAGCTATATATATCATCCTCCTTTCCTTCCCTATTCACCTATACATCTTCTTTTAACGGTAGGTTCATGTCTGAGCCGCCGTGGTCACAGCATGATACTTAATTGTAGTTTTCATGTTGTGATGCTCTTGGAGTGAGTACGTGGTAGGGTCCCCAGTTCCTTTCCACGGAGAGTGCCGGTGTTACCTTTTAGGTAATCATTCTCTCTATTTTATCCGTGCTTGGGACCAGCACTGACTTGGGCTGGCTTGACCACCCAGTGGCTAGGTAGGCAATCGAGGTGAAGTTCCTTGCCCAAGGGAACAACACGCCGGCCGGTGACTCGAACCCTCGAACTCAGATTGCCGTCGTGGCAGTCTTGAGTCCGACGCTCTAACCATTCGGCCACCGCGGCCCTAACACCTATACATACATACATACATATATATATATATATATATATATATATATATATATATATATATATATATATATATATATTAATAGATGGGTAGTCCAAAAATGGAAAAGTGAAAATAAGATAAATATTTTCCAGCAAAGATTATCCTATCATGGGAATCCTTCTCGCATCCTTGCCTTGTCCTCGTGCTATCACTGCCTCATTTTCAGGAGGAAGTTTAGATCGATTTGCGATACGAAACTGACATCTTCCATCCCTTTAATGACGTATCAGAAAGTGAGAAGTTTAAGGTAATTTGGGGGAGAACAGAATCTAAGGTGAATTTCGGGGTAGAGGGAGGAGGTAGGAGTTGGGGGGGTAGAAAGAGAGAGAGAGGGAGGGAGGGGGATATGTAGTAAAGGGGAGGAGGAAGGAGGGGAGGGAGAGGGGTTATGTAGAAGAGGGAGGGGGAGGCAGAAGAGATAGGGGAGGGGTTATGTAGAAGAGGGATGGGGTGGGGTGGGGGGATAGTATGTATTATAGTTGGATTAGTATCGATATTTGAAGAAGGGAAGAGGAGGGGTATACAGAATGGATACCTACAGGAGGTGTTGTTTTTGGGAGGGAAAGTTTTAAAAAGAAAGGGAGTGGGGGGTTATGTAGAAAGGGGGATAGGTACGTAGTAGAGGGAGGGTTTGGAGATGTAGAAATTAGAGGAAGGAGACTTAAAGAGGAGGGGGGGAGTAAGTACCGAAGTGTTCCATATCTTTCTCCTCGTCTGCGGTGAAAATCTAGGGGGTGGAAACCCAGATTTCAATATACTTTGGCCGGATGCCACATATTTTGTTTTTCTCCTGACTCGAGTGTGGAGAGCTGTTAGTAGCTTGGCGAGGCTTGACTAGAGTTGTTTACACAGACGAATACATATATTTTTTCTATCATGTATCTGACACACACATACCGCATATTCAACATATATTCATAAGATATATTTCCCATTAAAATATATGTATAAATGCACAATGGACAGTGTCTTTTCACTTCTTTAGTTCAAACACAGGTATACGCTGTTTAGAAAACTAAATGGACGCATGGAAATCCTGACGTATTTTCTGACTGAAAGTTGAGGAACATTTAATTCTGTTTTACATATTCCATTCCCTGAAACATTATCTCGTAGTTATATCATCCCGAGCATCCTGGCATCCTCCCCAGGTTTCTTCAGAGATGTCAGAATAATAATAATAATAATAATAATAATAATAATAATAATAATAATAATTATTATTATTATTATTATTATTATTATTATTATTATTATTAGAATAGTATTATAGTATTATTGGTATTATTATTTTATTATTATTATTTTATTATTATTATTTTATTATTATTATTTTATTATTATTATTTTATTATTATTATTTTATTATTATTATTTTATTATTATAATTTTATTATTATCATTTTATTATTATCATTTTATTATTATCATTTTTATATTATTATTATTATTATTATTATTATTATTATTATTATTATTATTATTATTATTATTATTATTATTTTATTATTATTATTTTATTATTATTATCATTATCATTTATTATTATTATTATTTATTTATTTATTATATTTTTTATTTATTTATTTTTTTTTTTTTTGGGGGGGGGGTTGAGGTATGAGTAATGATACTAATGATAATAATACTGAGAATGATAACAAGAAAAATGCTGGTGATAATGATAATGATGACAATGATGATACTTGAAATGAAAGGAAGGAAGATGATGATAATAATAATAATAATAACTTACACAATAATGATAATAATAATAATAATAATAATAATAATAATAATAATGATAATAATAATAATAATAATAATAATAATAATAATAATAATAATAATAATAATAATAATAATAATAAATAATAATAATAATAATAATAATAATAATGACAATAGTAGTAATCATCATCATCATCATCATCATCATCCCAGTCACAATCATTATTATCATAATTATTACAGGAATGGTAAAACAACAACAATAAAATCAATAATGATGATAAAGATAATATTAATAATACTAATCGCTTTCTTCCGTACGAAGGAAAAGTAGTTTGTGTTTTGAGTGCGTTTTTATGTTGCATTTCATCATCCAAACCATTATAATCTTCCTCATTTGCATCACTTTATACGTTCATGATGACGACACAGGTCAAGAATATCTTATTATTTGCTCTAAATACATTTTCTGACAATTTTCTCTAAACATTATATAATTACCGTACTTTGCAATTCTCATATGCTTATTATATGATTATATCACAATCTGATTACTACTAACGTCATCAGTAGCTAGTTTAAACTGAATTAAGTAAAGGCAAAATATTGCTCTCTTTTTGCCAACCACAATGAAGGTGACAATAAAAAAGAAAAGATGATGATGATGATTTCTCTTATTATCATCACCATTATCATTATTATTATCATTATTTACCATGATGAACAAATTAAACAGAAAAGGAAACTTAAATTTGACATCAAAACCGGCAACAGCACACGCTAATTCATAACATAAACAGAAATTTAAGGGTGATGCTCATTCCTCCGGCAAATCAGGTAAAATAATGAAAATTTCTGTGATCAAATTCATCTGAGAAACCGACCAAATCCATGCCAAGACCGTGATTCATCCCCGATATCATCAGCCAATCAGCAGACAGGAAGTCAAGTAAAAGCCAATGACAGGCCTCGTTATATACCTCTCATCCAGAACGACCAATGATTGAGTGCCTTTCATTTTGGGGGAGGAGTCTCGGCAGTATATATAAGTCCATTAGCCTTTCTTTTATAGTTCAGTAGATGTAGAAAGTAGGAGTAATTTACATCCACATTCATATCCAATGCACCTAATCTACATGGCATATTACAGTTATGAGGTAAAAAAAAAAAAATAGTTTTGTCGATGTTCAAATCGTTTATTTTCGAGTTTACAATTATTCTAAAATCATTCTGGATTATTTATGTATGTATGCGGGTGCAGTATATGCATTTTTCTTTTTCTTTTTTTTTAAACCCCAGCCCCTGGTGATATCAAATAAAACAATAAACAATATAAAGCTTATCAATATTTAAACTTTCCAGCTGCATATTCAAACAGGCAAAAGAAACGCACGTACGGCATATATGTTGCAGAAGAGACAAAAAAAAAAAATCATATATATATATACACATCACACCAGTGAATAAAAATGACTGACATGAGGGTAAGGATTAGTATTTCAACATCGGTTGTTGCAAAATATGAATACGACTTCGCAATCCATTTGGTGATTGACATTCAACAAAACGCGAAAAGTGGTTGCACGTCAGAACAAAAAATTAACACTGACACTCATCCTGCTATAGAGAACGGAGTCACGTCCTTTATGATGAGTGCAAACGTGTCATAGGGTGTCGATATCTATATATACATACATACACTCATCTCTATCTATCAGTTTATCGATCTACTTATATATCTATCTATAGATCTACATCTATCCGTCTATCAGTCTACTTTTATATATATCTGTAGATCTACATCTATCTGCCTATCAGTCTACTTATATATCTATCTATAGATCTACATCTATCTGTCTATCGATCTGCCAGTATATCTCTCTGTTTATCGATCATCCTATGTGTTTGGCGATCTACCTACCTATCTATCTATCTATATCTATCTATATGTCTATCGTTCTACTTACCTACCTTTCTATATCTATTTATTTTTCTTGACTTATCTATTGATCTAACGATCTGTCTTTCTTGATTTAACTATTTGTCTAATTACCCATCTATATATCATCTATAATCTTGAACTGAACTGAAACCTGCGAATTTCTGTGTCAAATATACGTCCTTTACTTTCTATTGCCGTTATTATTGCAAATATTATTGAATTATCATCATTATACTATCATTATTGCTGTAATTATTATCATCACTATTATTAGTAGTATGATTAGTATTATTTTTATTATCATTATCATTATCACTACAGTCGTCATTATTATCATTATTGTTATTATTATTAATATTGATACTATCACGTCTTTATGATAATTATCATTACTGCATTTTTATTATTATTGTTATTATCTTCATGAACATTATTGTAATAATTGCTGATATCATCATTATTACTATTTTCATCGTCATCATCATCATCATCATCATCATCAGCAGCAGCAGCAGCAGCATTCATATCATCATTTATCATTACCATTACCATTGCCATTGCCATTGCCATTGCCATTGCCATTGCCATTGCCATTGCCATTGCCATTGCCATTGCCATTGCCATTGCCATTGCCATTGTCATTGTCATTGTCATTGTCATTGTCATTGTCATTACCATTACCATTACCATTACCATTACCATTACCATTACCATTACCATTATCATTACCATTACCATTATCATTATTATTATTATTATTATTATCATTATCATTATTATTTCTTTTTTTATTATTATTATCATTATCATTGTTAGTATTAGCATCGTCATCAATTTTATTACTATCATTATTGTTATATTAAAACAACTATTATCAACATTATTATTATAATTACTGTTCTTATCATTATAATTATCATCAGGGTTATCGTTATCATTATTCTTATCATAATTACTAATATTATTATTATTATCATTATATCATTATTATTATCATCCTCCTCCTCCTCCTCATCATCATCATCTTCATAATAATAATAATTATTATAATAATAATAATTATTATTACTGTCATTTTTATCATTATCATGATCATTATCGTTATTACTATCATTATTATGATCATTATCATTATTATTATCATTACAATAATTTTTATCATCATCGTCATTAGTATCACTAATATTATCATTATTCATCATTACTTATCATTATTATCTTTATCACCATCATAGAATTTGAAAATATTATCATTACTATTACTATTATGGCTACTATAAATATCGAATTATTTAATATCTTTTTATAATCATTATCACACACACACACACACACACACACACACACACACACACACAAACACACGCTGCAACCATAGACAGACATATATATATATATATATATATATATATATATATATATATATATATATATATATATATATATATATATATATATAACCACACATATGAATGAACAAATAAACATAAAAAGTAAACTGTCTAGAACAAGAAGAAGAAAAAAGAAAATCTCAGAAAACGTGAATAAATGAACTGACATACGATTTTAACGATAAAACTGAAGCATTTTCGAGAACTTGCAGGCGTATACAAGCCACAATGAAAGGACAAGAGGGCATTGAAATCAAACCTGAAAACCTGAAAGTTTTTATACGCAAAAAATATCTATTTTCATTAAAAAAAAAGAGAAAAAAAATATATGTTTTATCTGTAATACTGATTCTGTTTCTGAAATGACTAAACGAATATAAATGATTAGATTTCATATGAAAACAGACGAATGAATAGTTAAAAATAGTTTTGGTATATATTTATCTGTATCATTTTTTTATTTTTCATTTTTTTTTTTATCTTTTTAAATTTTATTTTATTTATTTATTTATTCATTAGGAGTAGATAGAGTAACATTACGGAAAACATATACCACACATATATGTTTCACTTTCTTTCATTACTGTTGTTATGCAAACCATATGAAAATCAAATAACAAATAGAAAACTGGTGGATGGTTCTCGCTCTCAAATGTTAATACATATTGGATGAACGGAATCCGGTGAATAATAATAACCGAAGCGAATTGATATGTATATACGTATATCTATCTATCTATCTATCTATCTATCTATCTATCTATCTCTCTCTCTATATATAATTAGATGTGTGTGTGTGTGTGTGTATGTGTGTGTATTATAATATCCTCTCTCTTTCTTTAATGTCCTCTCTTTTGCCTTCTCTCTCTCTTGTTTTTTTCCCTTTTCTTCTTCGTTTTCTCTTTTTTTTCTCTTCTACTTTCTTTCCCTCTTCCTCCATTCTGTACCCTCATCCCTCTCCCTTCTTTTCTCTTCTTCTTAATTACCTTCTTTTTTGTTCTTTCTTCTTCTCGTTTACTCTCCTCATCTCCTCTCTCTCTCTCTCTCTCTCTCTCTCTCTCTCTCTCTCTCTCTCTCTTTTCTCTCTCTCTCTCCTCCTTCTCCACCTTCCTTCCTATTCCTTCAAGAAAAATCACGAAGAAACTGTTGCATCTTAAGTTTAAGTCCAGGTTTTATGGTCCAATATGATTACAATTCCAAAAATAGCTTCGGAGCATCGGATCACAGTTCATTTTAAGATAATGCCTTCGTTACTGTATAACTCCGTTTTTCTTTTCTTTTTTCTTTTCTTTTTTATTGTGGCAAGATGTGTTAATTAAGGGAGGGTCCTTGTTGGTCAAGATAATTTCAAACGTTTTTTTATTTGTGTTTATCTTCTTTGGTTATCGCTTGGTGAAAATCATTATGGGTATTTCTGTTTGTTTAAAGTTTCTTCGTACTTTTTCTTATTCTTCTTCCTTCTCCTTTTCTTCTTCGTCTTCTTCTTCTTCATTTTCCTCTTCTTCTTCATCTTGTTCTTCTCCTTCTCATACTTCGTCATTCTCTTTTTTCTTTTTCTTTTTTCTTTTTCTTCTTCTCCTTCTCCTTCTCCTTCTTCCTCTTCGTCTTTATATTCTCTCATTTTCTTCCTCTTCTTTGATAACCAAATTGACATATTTCTATTTTTATTTTGTATCAAAATTATATCTCGTTATTTACATTGTTTGTTGTAATACCATGCACTAGTAAACTGGCTCAAGCGAACTCAAACATACACTCAAGCATACACGGACATACACATATGATATACAAACGCAACAATAGACCTAATGTTAAACGTACACATGCAATGGCAATACACACACATAGACACACACACACACACGCACACTCACACATATGCACACACACACACAGACACACACATACACACACACACACACACACACACACACACACACACACACACACACACACACACACACACATATATATATAATATATATATATATATATATATATATATATATATATATATATATATATATGTATATATATATACACCTCTACGAATATATATTATATATATATTATATATATATTATATATCTATAATATATATATATATATATATATATACACACACACATATACACATATACATACATATACATACAGTGTATAAATAGTATAACCTGGAACCGTTCCTGATACCTCTCATCGCTCTAACTGAATTTAGTCGAGAGTTTATATACACACTTTCGTTGACGTCAGTCTATGAAACGAGGGTCTGTGAAGATGCACTTAGTGTCGTCAAATTGATGTATATTAAAAGCAGGAACAGGAAACTGGTGTATAGCTGTTTCTGTCTTCATTTTCTCTACGGTGTATATTCCGTAAATTAAATGAAAGCTTGATTTTTGCATTTAAAAAAAATAATCTTTTCATAAAGCAACTTCGCCAAAATAGGAATTTGAAGCAAGGAAAAAAAATCAAACAGAATCCCAAATAAGCAAGTGAACAAGAGCCCCATTAATGAGCAATTAAACAATCAAACGGGTAAACAGGTAAACAGACTGAGTAAACAAGCTATGTTTTAGAGAAGAGGCAATTATTATCAGTTAGACAAGATAACACAAAAGCTAGTGATTAAACCTTACATAGTAAGGGGACCGCGTTGCTGGAGTGAGGGTGAGACAAACACGAAAATGACTTTAAGGTAAATAAAAATGGTGTTCATTATTTAGGGTACAACTTTTGCTTTTCTGGATCGTCTCCTCATTAGAAATAAAAAAATAGATAGATAGATAGATTGACTGATAGATAGATAGATCGAGATAGAGGTAGATAGGCAGATATATAGCTAGAGATAGAGAGATAGAGAGATAGACTGATAGAAAGATAGATAAATAGAGATAATAATAGATAGATATATAGATAGAGATAGACTGCGTGTTTGTGTGTGTGCCTCTGCGTTATGTGTGTACATATACATGCACATATACACGTATCTACGCAAATATGCATCCGTGTATAGATAGATGGACATTTCCCTGGCAGAGTACAAAGACACACACGTTAACTCCAGCAATTAATTAAGTCATTACCAGTGATGTAGATACAGCAGCTATAACAATAAATGAATGAGTGAATAAAGAGAGAGAGAGAGAGAGAGAGAGAGAGAGAGAGAGGAGAGAGTGAAAGAGTGAGAGAGTGAGTGAGAGAAAAGAGAGAGAGAGAGAGAGAGAGAGAGAGAGAGAGAGAGGAGAGAGAGAGAGAGAGAGAGAGAGAGAGAGAGAGAGAGAGAGAGAGAGAGAGAGAGAGAACAATTAAATGAAACAGGAAATAAAGACCGGGAATTAGAGAGAGAAAAAAGGAGAATAGAAGGGGAAAGGAGAAAGAAAGACAAAGGATAGGAGGGAAATAGAGGAGGGAAATAGAGGGGAAGAAAGAGGGATAGATGAAAAGGGAATTAATAAAAGGGAAGAAAATTGGGATAAGATTCTTTTTTTTTTTTTTTTTTTTTTTTGTTTTTTTTTACCCTCCCCCTCCCCCCCCTCATCCTTTGGGCTATTCTTTCCTTCGCTTCCTTCTCCCTTATCCTCTTTCTCTCTCTCCCCTCTCTTACCATCTTTTCCTTCTCTCTTACCCTATCCTCTTTTTTTCCCTATCTCCATCTCCTCTTTCTTCGCAACTCCCTCTATCCTCTTTTTTTCTCTCTCTCTTCGTCTCTCCTTATTTTTCTCCTCCCCTCTCTACCTATTCCCTTTTCCCTCTTTTCTGCCACATCTTCCACTTCTTTTTCCCCTTCCCTTTCCCACTCTATTCCTTCCATCCTCCTCTTTCTCCTCAAATTCACCCTCTTTCTCCCTCTCCCCTCTTTTCCTATTCCTCTTTTCCTACCTTTCCTTGCCAACCCCCCCCCCCCTCCCTGTTCCCCTTTCCTCCCCACCCAAATCCCACTTTTCCTCTCTTCCGCTCCTAACCCTAATCTCTCTCTCTCTCTCTCTCTCTCTCTCTCTCTCTCTCTCTCTCTCTCTCTCTCTCTCTCTCTCTCTCTCTCTCTCTCTCTCTCTCTCTACCCTTCGTTCCTATTCGTCTACTCTCCCCATCCTTCCTTTCTTCGTCGTTTCAACCTCATTCCTTCTCTCCTCCCTCCCCCCCCCCAATTCTCACTCACTCACTCTTTTTTTTTTTTCTTTCTCTATTTCATCTTTCTTTCTTTCTCTCTGTCTCTCTCTCTCTCTCTCTCTCTCTTCTCTCTTTCTCTTTCTCTTTCTCTTTCTCTCTCTCTCTCACTCTCTCTCTCTCTTTCTCTCTCTCTCCATCCTATTTATTCCATCTATTTTCCCCTTCCTTCCTTCCTCGTTTCTTCCCCATTCCTTCTCTCCTCCCCCTCCCCCTCCCCCAACTTCCCCCCTCTTCCCCCCCCCTTCCCCTCGTAACCTAATCTTCCTCCCCACCCCCCTCCCCCTCCTACCTATTCCCTCTACTCTCTCTACCTTTCTTCCTCCCTTTCTTCTACCTTTCTTCCTTTCTTCCTCCCTTTCTTCTACCTTTCTTCCTTTCTTCCTCCCTACGTTGTTTCCTCCCTACCCCTTACCCCCCTATCCCTACCCCTACCCCACCTATCCCTACCCCGGCCCCCCTATCCCTACCCCTTAACCCCCTACCCCCTATCCCTACCCCCACCCCCCTATCCCTACCCCCTATCTCTACCCCCTACCCCCCTATCCTTATCCCCTACCCCCCTATCCATATCCCCCCTATCCACCCCCCCCCCTCTCCACTACGTGACCCGAGAGCCAAAGTGGAACCTTGAATTATGGAGAAAAACCCTGAATCAAGGCGAACCGAGCCTAAGAGAGATTATTAGAGAAAACGAAGAGATAGATAGATAGATAGATAGATAGATAGATAGAGAGGAGAGAGCGAGAGAGCGAGCGGAAGAGAGAGAGACTGATAGACACAGATAGACAGACAGACAGATAGATAGATAGATAGACAGAGGGGAAAGAGAGAAAGAAAGAGAAAGTGAGAGAGATAGAGAGAGAGACAGAGAGAGAGAGAGAGAGAGAGAGAGAGAGAGAGAGAGAGAGAGAGAGAGAGAGAGAGAGAGAGAGAGAGAGAGAGAGAGAGAGGTTGGAGGAGGGAGGCAAGGGAATAAAGAAAGAGAGAATTTTTTTTTTGAGTTATTACGATTGTCATTAATTTTACTTGCCTATTGGGCGGTCAGTCATATGTTTTTTAATAATAAATGTTCGCCGTGAATCGTCAAAGGAGAGAGAGAGAGAGAGAGAGAGAGAGAGAGAGAGAGAGAGAGAGAGAGAGAGAGAGAGAGAGAGAGAGAGAGAGAGAGAGAGAGAGAGGAGAGAGGAGAGATAGAGAGGAGGATAGGACGAGGGTCAGATGGAAAGACAGGAGGGATGAATAAGAGAGGCAATGAGAGAGATAGAGAGAGAGAAGAGAGGAGATAGCATGAGAGAAGAGAGAGAGAGAGAGAGAGAGAGAGAGAGAGGAGAGAGAGAGAGAAGAGAGAGAGAGAAAGTACATGTCTTGATTTATATGTTTGTTTATAACTACCCGCTCCACATAAACACGACTGCGTGTTAAAAAAAAAAAAAAAACGAAATAAAAAGAAAGAGAGAAAAATCCAATACTCGCTCCCAGTCAATGTGATCATAAACCAAATTTTTCGTTCACCTTCGTATTTCACATCTACAGTCGTCTGGGCGTATATATATCAGAGCGAGACGACAGTAAGTATATGAAAGCGACCCTACTTTCTTGCCGGAGAATTTATTTGATTTTTCTCTCTCTGTCTCTCTCTGTCTCTCTCTTTCTCTTTCTCTTTCTCTTTCTCTTTCTCTTTCTCTTTCTCTTTCTCGCCTTCTCTCCTCTCATCTCTCTCATCTCTCTCTCTCTCTCTCTCTCTCTCTCTCTCTCTCTCTCTCTCTCTCTCTCTCTCTCTCTCTCTCTCTCTCTCTCTCTCTTTCGTTTTCTTTCTTTTTCACTTTCTCTTTCTTTCTTTTTTTCTCTTTCTCTTTCTCTCTTTGTGTCTATTTCTCTTTCTTTTTTTTTCTCTCTGTCTCTCTGTCTCTCTGTCTCTCTGTCTCTCTGTCTCTCTGTCTCTCTGTCTCTCTCTCTCTCTCTCTCTCTCTCTCTCTCTCTCTCGCTCTCTCTCTCTCTCTCTCTCTCTCTCTCTCTCTCTCTCTCTCTCTCTCTCTCTCTCTCTCTCTCTGCCCGCTCGTTTGTTTTTCTCAAACTCTATTTTCTTTTTTTTATTTATTTTTTATTCTCTATCTTCTCTTTTTTCTCTTAACCTTACTTTCTTCTCCTCTTTTTCTCCCTTACTTATTTTCTCTCTTTCTCTCTCTTTTCCTCTTCATTCAGTTCTATTTTTATGGAGACGATGTTGAAATATTCCCTCTGAATGATTGGTGTTGCACGATGTTGCAAGGCCGAGGGAGAAAGGGAGAAAATTGTGGGGTGGGTATGGGGTGAGGGAGGGAAGGGAGGGGTGTGAGGGGAGGGCAAGGGGGGATGGCGAGGGGAAATCTTGATCTTGAAATAGATAATGAAACTTCTCTGGTCTGTCTCTCTTCCTCTTTCGCTCTTTCTTGCTTTTCCTTTCTTGTGTCTCATTCTCGTTTTCTCTCTCCCTATTTTTCTCTATTTCATGTCTCTCTGTCTCTCTCTCTGTCTTTCTCTCTCTCTCTCTCTCTCTCTCTCTCTCTCTCTCTCTCTCTCTCTCTCTCTCTCTCTCTCTCTCTCTCTCTCTATATATATATATATATATATATATATATATATATATATTATATGTATATATATATATATATATATATGTATGTATGTATGTTTGTATGTATGTATATGTGTGTGTGTGTGTGTGTGTCTATCTTTCTATCTATCTGCCTATTTATCTATCTCTATCTATCCATCAATCTATCTACTTTTCTCTTATTCCATCCATTGATCTACCCATCTATCTATCTATCTCTCTAAACATCCTTTTCTCTACCTACCTATCCACCTATCTATCCACCTAATCCATGATCCCGCCCATCAATCCATCCATATACCTATTAACTACCAAAATACACAACCTCCCCCCCCCCCAAAAAAAAAAAAAAAAAAAAAAGGAGACATCAATCTTAGCATGATCAAACATTTAATGTCTTCCTCCCCCCCCCCCTTTTTTTTTTTAACTGCAACCAAATTCAACTTTATTCAACACTGAGGCCAATGTCTGCAGAACACATGAAGCTGTCACGCCACTAATTGGCTTACAGGGCGGCAGGTGCACAAGGTGTGCTTAGAACGATTGACATGACTGAGGGGACGAAGAGGGGAGAGGGGAATGAGGGGAGTGAGGGAGGGGGGAGGAGTGGGAGGAGAGGAGGGAAGAAGGAAGGGGAAGAGGGGAGAGTGAGGGGGAATGAGGGAAGGGAGGGAAGGCGGTATGGGGAGGAGTGAGAGGAGAGGAGGGAGGAAGGAAGAGGAAAAAGGAGAGGGGAAGAGTGAGGGGGAATGAGGGGTGAGGAGGGGAGAGAGGGGGGGAGGGGAAGGAAAGCGAAGGGAAAGAAGGAAGAAGGAATAGGGAGAAGACGGCAAGGGGAGAGACAGAAGACGGCAGAGGGAGGAAGGAGGAGGGAAGTGAAAAGAAGGAAGAGGAAGGAGTGAGGAAGAAAAGGATGAGAGGGAAGAGTAAGAGAAGGAAGAGCGAGGGAGAATAAGAGTGTGTAGAGACAGAGAGGGACGAAAAGGAGAGAGAAGAGAGAGGAAAGAGAGTAAATAAAAGAGTAACGGGAGAAGAGGGGAGAGGAAAGAGTAAGGAATGAAGGAGAGTGAGGGAGAAGATAGGGGGAATGATGGAAGAAGAGCGGAAGGAAGGGGAAGAAGGGGAAATGAAGGAATGAGGAGAAAGAGGGATGTGAATAAAGGGTGAGAGAAGTGCAAAAAGAGAGAGGGGGAGAGGATGATAGATATGATGAATTATCGACCTTTTTTATTTTAATTTTTTGTATGTATGGTATTTCATCAAGAACTTTGTGTGATCCCGCATTCTCCTCTCTCTCTCTTTCTCTTTCTTCCTCTCTCTCCTCTCTCTTCTCTCTCTCTCTTCTTTCTCTCTATCTTTTTCTTATTTTATCTATTCGTCTCTTTCTCTCTTTCTCTCTTCCTCTGTTTCTCTCCCTCTCTTTCTCTTTCACTTTCACTTCTCCCCTCTCTCTCTCTCTCTCTCTCTCTCTCTCTCTCTCTCTCTCTCTCTCTCTCTCTCTCTCCTCTCCTCCTCTCTCTCCTTCTCTCTCTCTCTTCCCCTCTCTCTCTCTTTTCTATTCTCTTTTCTCTCATTTTCTTTTCCTCTTTCTACCTCAACCTCCTATCTCATTCACCTTCCCTCGTAATTTCTTTCTCCCACCTTTTCCTTTCTTCTTCCCTTCATTCTCTCTTCCTTCCCTTATGTCTTTAATCGATTCCACTAATCCTTCTCTTCCTTCTCCTCCTCCTCCTCCCTTCTTTACCCCCCTCCCCCTCCCCCTCCCCCCCCCTCTGACGTAACAACCTTCGTCACATTATACCTCATCAGACACAAATCGCCAATGTAACCCTGATTTACGAAGGCTTCCATAACCCTGATTTATGAACTGGCTTGTGACTTTCTCTCCCCCCTTCCTCTCTCCTCGCCTCTCTCTCCTCTCTCTTCTTTTCTTTCCTCTTTCTCTCCTTTCTCATCTTTCTCATCTTTCTCTCCCTTCTCGTCTTTTTCCTTCCTTTCTTTCTCCTCTTTCTCTCTTTCTTCTACTTTTCCCCATCTTTCTCTCTCATTCTCTATCTCTCTCTTCTTCTTTCTCTCTCTTCTATTATATCTTTATCTTTTCTCTTTTCTCTTTCCCTTCCCCTCTATCTTTCTATCTATCTTTCTCTCTTCTTCTTCTTCTTCTTCTTCTTCTCTTTATTTCTTCTTTCTCTTTATTTCTTCTTTCTTTCTCTTCTCTTTCCTCCGTATACTTTCCCTTTTATCTATTTTTCTCTACTACCCGGGCCCCAAACCCACCCCATCCGAACTCCCTTCCTTTTTATTTTTATCTCTAACTTTTTCTTTCAAAATTTTCTTCTATCTTATCTCTTATTTTTCTATTTTTTTTCTTTTATCTTTCTTTTTCTATCCTTTTTCTTTTTAAAAATTTTTTTTTTCTTCCCTTTTCTCTATCTTTCTCTATCTTTCTCTATCTTTCCTATCTTTTCTTTTCTATCTTTTCTATCTTTCTCTTTTTCTCTTTTCATCTCTTCCTCTTCTTCCCCCTTTGCTTTTTTTTTTTCTCTTTTTCTCTTTTTTCTCTTCTCATTTTTCTCCCTTTTTTTTCCCCCTCTTTTTCCTCTCTTTCTTTTCCCCCTTCCCCTTTCTTCCCCTCTCTCTTTCTCTTTTTTTCTCTCTCTCTTCTCTTTTTTCTTTCTTCTCTTCTCTATCTTTCTCTTCTTTCCCTTTCTTTCTCTTTTTCTCCCCACCCCCTTTCTCACTTTTTCTCCTCTTTCTTCTTTCCTTTTTCCCTTCCCTTTTGCTCTTTCTCCTCTCCTCTCTTTCTCTCTTCTCTCTCATTTTCCTTCTCCCTCTCTTCCTCCTTTACTCTCTCTCTCATTCATCCTTTTATCCGTTTCTCCCTCGGTCCCTCTCTTTCGACAAATTGATAAATAAAGTTGATAGATAGACAGACAGACAGACATATATATATATATAATATAAATAGATAGATAGATAGATAGATAGATAGATAGATAGACAGATAGAATAATATAAATAGTAATAGATAGATAATAGAGAGAGAGAGAGAGAGAGAGAGAGAGAGAGAGAGAGAGACAGACAGACAGACAGACAGACAGACAGACAGACAGAAAAAGAAAGCAGATAAATAAATATGCATTCAGAGAAACAAACAGATAGATAGATAGAAAGAGAGAATGAAAAAGAAAGAGAAAGAAAGGGAGAGGGAGAGAAAAGAGAAGAAAGTTTGCCTCGAATCTCAATGGGTAAATGAAATGCCAGCATTGAGGTATTGAAAAAGTGCCTTGAGTAAGTGGCACTTACCGTCAGAAATAAGCATGGACACACGTACACGGGAACTACGCACACACGCTCACAAGCAAGTTACCATGAGCACACCATAAATACACACACACGCTCACAAGCAAGTTACCATGCGCACACCATAAATACACACACACGCTCACAAGCAAGTTAACATGTGCACACACAAATACGCACACACGTTTATAATTACGTTACCCTGTACACCATAAATACGCACACACGCTCACAAGAAAGTTACTATGTGCACACACAAATACGCCCACACGCTCAGAAGTAATTTACCATGTGCACACAGAAATAAGCACACACGCTCACAAGTGCATTACCATGAACACACCATAAATACACACACAGAAACACACACACACA
>NC_051398.1:48344819-48347319 GCF_015228065.2 Penaeus monodon
AGAGAGAGAGAGGGGGAAAAAAAAAGGAAAAAAAAAATAAAAAAAAAAAAAAAAATTATAAAAAAGAATAAAATGAATAATAATAATAATAGATAGATAATAATAATAATAATATATAAAAATAGATAATAGAAAGATGGAAGAGAAGATAAAAGGGTTTAAAGATAGATAGATAGATAGATAGATAGAAAGATAGATAGGAAGAAGAAAGAGAGAGAGAGAGAGAAGAGAGAGAGAGAGAGAGAGAGAGAGAGAGAGAGAGGAGAGAAGAGAGAGAGAGAGAGAGGAGAGAAGAGAGAGAGAGGGGAAAGAGAGAGAGAGAGAAAGAAAAGAAGAAAAGGATTATAGAGAAGAGAGAGAGAGATAGAGGGGAAGAAGGGAGAGAGAGAGAGAGTGAGAGAGAAGAGTAGGAGAGAGAGAGAGAGAGAGAGAGAGAGAGAGGGAGAGAGAATTAGTGGATTTCCTTGTCATCCGCAGAAATAAGGGAGGGAGTGAGGCTGTCTAGAATCCCCAGTTTTCAATAAAAGATTTAATTCTCTTCTCCATCTTTTTTCATTTTTCATTTCCTTCCCTTTTTCCTTTTTTTTCATCATCCATCCACTTTTTAGAAAATTCGAATCCGTTAACTGAAGCCTGTTCGAATGCAACATTGAATCGATTGCAAATATTATTATCATTTAACCATGCAGTTTATAACTACTATCAATATCAATAATTGGTTTAATGTATATTAAATCATCGAAAAAATATTTCTCGACCTAAGTGAGTAACATATATCAGTTCGAACTGAAATTCGGCGTTTTGAAAAATTAAAATTGGAATACCAGATTTCACTAATTGGCAACTGAGCTGTTAGAGTTTATGTATATACACCTTGATGTGCTTTTTTGTCTGTTTTTCTTGTTTTCTTTCAAAGTTATTGATTTTTTTTTTTTTGCCTTATAGAACTTATATAGAGATATTCGTTATTTAATACGAATCTATATATTTTCTTTACAGAGGATACTATTAGTATGCATATATATTTTTTTTCGACAAAAAAAAGAAAAAAAAATACAAACGCTCATCACTTCCATATTGAAACTCTTAAACAAAAGCCGGCTTGACCCCCCCCCCCTTCGAAAAATCTGTCCTTACATAAATAAAAATTTGAATACTCTATTTTGGGTCTGAACGGATCAATAAGGAGATTAGCATAGTAACTATCCAATTGTGAACGGCCATTTCAGATCGGTTCGTACCGTATCATTCCTCCAAATCTATTTTTCGCAATATTGGAAAATAAATTAATTACTTTTGTTCCTGGCTGCCTGTCACTGGCCGTGCGATTACATGCGTGCACGCAGGCACATGTATTTACAGATATGCGTGTCTATACATACATAACCGTACACGTGCACACACTCATATACTTATACACATGGAACAATAAATACTCAACTATACAAGTACACTTGGAAAGACGTCATTCATATACACACACAAACAAGCACACACAACGCGCACACATAAAAATGTATACACGTGTATACGCGAAAAGACACACACACACACACACACACACACACACACACACACACACACACACACACACACACACACACACACACACACACACACACACACCCCACACACACACACACACCACACTATATATATATATATATTTATAATATATTTATATATATTAATATATATATATATTATATAATATACAAACAACTAAAACCATCCGTATACACGAACACACACCACACGCACACACACACCACACACATCCCAACCCAACCCACCCACCCACCACCACCACCCACCCACACACACACACACACACTCACACACACACACACACACACACACACACACACACACACACACACACACACACACATCCCAACCCACACACTCACATATGCCCTATCACCCGTCTTGCACACGCACGCGCACAGACACACTATTCTTTCTCTCTTCGTAAAAGTGTTTAGAATCTAATTACCAATTAGTGGACCACATGATTAGATTTCCATTTCCCAAAATCAAACTTTTAAATCTTCTTTTCCTGTGATATTACTGAAGCTGCCACTAGCTCGAACTACATTGGATGTCTAGCAGCTTCTCTGAAACACTCAAAAGGCTGTTATTTACTCATTTTCATTTCAACTTTTTTTTCTTTCTATTTTTTTTTGGTTTTGTCTGTCTATCTGTTTTTTTTTTTATGTTTTCATTTTCGTTTGTTTTTGTCTCCTTACACTTCTTTTCGTTTTTTCTCTTTCTCTTTGTTTACCTATCCATTTATCTAACTAGTTATCTTTCTATCTATCTGACACACACACACATACACACACATGTACATATCTGTATGTATCTATATCTATCTATCTGTCTATCTATCTATCTATCGATCGATCGATCGATCGATGTATATATATATATATATATATATAATATATATATAATATATATATATTTTATGTATATATATATATAATATATATATATA
>NC_051398.1:48357319-48362319 GCF_015228065.2 Penaeus monodon
GTCTCTCCTAATTTCATTTTCTTTTATCCCACTCTCATCATCTCTCCCCTTCTCCCAACTCTTATCTTGTTTTATTGCTCTTATTCCTTACTTCGCTTCTGCCTTTTTCCTAATGCCCTTCTCCTACATCTTTTCTCTCACTCTCCTTCTCTCATCTCCCCCTCATCTCGCCTCTCTTCCTCTCACCCCTTTCCTTAATTGTTTCCTTCTCACTTTCCCTCTCGTCTCTCTTCTCTTCACCTCTCACCTCTTCCATTTTCCCCTTTTCCTATCTCCCCTCGTCCCCTCTCTTTCTTCCCTTTCTTACCTCTTCTCTCTTCACATCTCTCTCACCTCTTCCCTTTTCCTCTCTCCCCTTACCTAACTCATTTCTCCTCCTTCCTCTCTCCCTCTCTCCTTTCTCTCCTCTCTCCTTTCTCTCCTCTCTCCTTTCTCTCCTCTCTCCTTTCTCTCCTCTCTCCTTTCTCTCCTCTCTCCTTTCTCTCCTCTCTCCTTTCTCTCCTCTCTCCTTTCTCTCCTCTCTCCTTCCTTCTTTCCTATTCCTTCATCAATCTTCCGTTCCCCATCTCCATCTTTACAAAATTTCTCCCTCCCCCCCTTTACCATCCCTTCGCTGCCTCTCGCTCATCACTTTCTATAAAATTCATTCTCTTCCCTCCTTCTCCCCTATCTTCGTTTCCTCTCCTCCTCCTTTCTTTATTATAATTTCTTTAATTTTATAATTGCTTTCCTCTTATTAATGTTCACTACTAATCCACTGAAACAATAATTAGTTATTTTACAAGAGTTTCTAAATGAGGGTGGTTGGGGGGGGGAGGGGGAGGGGGAGGAAGAGGGGGAAGGTAAGGGGAGGAGGAGAGAGGAAGAGAAAGAATAGAGAAAGAATAGAGAAAGAGTAGAGAAAGAATAGAGAAAGAATAGAGAAAGAGTAGAGAAAGAATGTGAGTAAAGAAAAAGGAAAGTAGAGGTAGGGAAGGGGGGGGGGATGAGGGAAGAGGGAAGGGGGGAGAAGAGGAGAGAGGAAGAGATATGTGGATAAAGAAAGAGGAAAGGAAGAGAGGGGGAAGAATGAGGGAATTGGAGAGAGATGAGGAGAAAATAGGGAGAAGGGGGGGGGGAAGGATAGAAGAGGCAAAGAAAGAAAAGGAGGGAAAGGAGAGAGGAAATGAAAAGGGAAAGAGGGAGGTAGAGAGAAGATGGGGAGGAGGAAAGGAAGAATGGAGAAAAAGAAAGGAAAAAGGAATGGGGGAAAGATGGAAGTAAGAGAGACGAGAACACGGAAGGAAAGGAAAGGAAGAAAGGAGAAGATAGAAAAGGCGAAACGAGGATGAAGAGGAAGAAGCACAGAAGAAGAAAGGGGGAAATGGGGAGATTGTTCGCTAAAGAGTGGATGAATTTCTCTCTCCCAGGGGGGGGAGGGGGGAGGGGGGAGGGAAATGAGTCGGAAACAAGGGAGATTCAAGTTAATTCTCCACCTCATTAACCCCCTCCCCCCCTCCCCTCCCCCAATCCCTCTTACCTCCCCCCTCACCCCTCCATCCCTCCTCCATCACGCTCTCCCTTCTTCCCCTCTTCTCCCTCCTTCTCCCCTTCCTTCTCCCCTCCTTCTCCCCTCCTTCTCCCCTCCTTCTCCCCTCCTTCTCCCCTCCTCTCTCTCCCTCTTATTTCGGCTAGTTAATTGCCTCCTTCCCTCCTCCATCATCGCCCTCCCCCCCTTCCCCCTCCTTACTCCCAAACACTTCATTTTCATCATTATATTAGGGAGGGAGAGATAGCGGGGGTTGAGGGAGGGAGGGAGGGAGGGAGGGAGGGAGGAAAGAAGAGAGGGAGGGAGGGAGGGGGTTGAGGGAGGGAGGAGAGAGGGAGTGCGTTGAGGGAGGGAGGGAGGGGTTGAGGGAGGGAGGAAAAAAGAGAGGGAGGAAGAAGGGAAAACGTTGGGGGAGGGAGAAAAGAAGAGAGAGAGGAGGGAGGAATGGAGAGAAGGAGAAGGAAGCAGGGAGATAGAGAAGGAGGAGGAGAAGGGAGATAGCGAGGGAGGGAGGGGGAGAAAGGAAGGAGAGGAGGTGAGTGGGAAGAAGGGATAGGATAAGGAAGAAAGATAAGAGAAAGAGAGGGAAAGAAGAGGCGAGGAGAGAAGAGGGAGAGCGAGAGGCTAGAAGAAGAGGAAGGAAGGAAGAATGGATAGGGAAGAAAGATAAAGAAAAGGGGGTAAAGAAGGAAAGAAAAGGAAGAGACGAGGAGAAAAGAGGATTGAAAGGTAAAGAAAGATAGGAGGATAAAGAGAAGAAAGGAGAGAAAGAGGGAGGATGCAACAAGAAGAGGAGAAGAAGAAAAAGAGAGAGAAGAAAGTGGAGAAAATAGAAGAGGGGGAGGGAGAATAGGAGAGGGGGGGGGGAATAGGAGAGTGGAGCGGGGTGGGGGGTGGGGGGTGGGGGGTAATTAGCAGAGGGTCATTAAGTAACGGCAACGAAAATGCAGTCCTTAAACACGGATCCTGATTAGGTAATAGTTGCACTCGATACTAAGTTACTTTCTGGTAGTTATGTGTAGTTACGTCATTCATTACGATGAAGTGCAACGTTGGCGTGTCTTCGAACAAGCTTAAGAACTTAAGTATGTAAGTATGTGGACAGGTTTTAGCAGACTTTTCTACTTATATTCCTTCACTTATAGTTAAGTATTTTTGGCCTGTCTATTTTGTACATATATCTATCTATTTTTTATATTCGATTTTTTTTTTCAGTTTTTTACTAATATATGAATTTCTTTGTTTTAAAGTTACGTTTATCTATTTTTCAATTTCTGCTAAATCTTTCTCTATCTGTTTTTATCTGTTTTATTTGCATCTATCCCCCTATATTTATTTATTTATTCATAACTATACTTATATTCATATCTACCTATCTACCTATCTGTCTATCTGTCTATCTGTCTATCTGTCTATCTGTCTATCTGTCTATCTGTCTATCTGTCTATCTGTCTATCTGTCTATCTGTCTATCTGTCTATTTATCTATCTATCTATCTATATTTGTGTGTGTGTGTGTGTGTGTGTGTGTGTGTGTGTGTGTGTGTGTGTGTGTGTGTGTGTGAAGGCTGCCAGGCCATCGATCTTTCTGAGAAATTTTGACCGAGGAAATTTGACCGAATTTTTTTCCTTAGCCTTAGAAGACAGGATTTTCTACGCCCAACCTATTTAGCCGGATTTTAGAACCTCTGTCTTATCACTGGGGATAAATTAATATCTTAAATTCCTTTCCTATTTAGTCCCGGCAGAGAGAGAGAGAGAGAGAGAGAGAGAGAGAGAGAGAGAGAGAGAGAGAGAGAGAGAGAGAGAGAGAGAGAGAGAGAGAGAGAGAGAGAGAGAGAGAGAGAGAGAGAGAGAGAGAGAGAGAGAGAGAGAGAGAGAGAGAGAAGAAAAAACATAGGTCTTCATGACTTAACTAAACTTCACTAAACTTAGGTACTTGACTACGTAACTGCGTAACCACTCAAAGTCTCCTTCAATTACAGTTCATTTATCCTGGCAAGACATCTCGATAATGAATACATCAAGTAGGCTTGCATTGGTAGAATTTCAGGTTGTTATGGTGGAATGGTTACCCTCGTCTACCTCACTATGGTAGGCTTTGGTTGTTCTGTCCCCGTTATTCAATCTGAAAGTGAGCTCGCGTTTCATAACCCTATTTCTACTTTTGTGTGTGTGTGTGTGTGTGTGTGTGTGTGTGTGTGTGTGTGTGTGTGTGTGTGTGTGTGTGTGTGTGTGTGTGTGTGTGTGTGTGTGTGTGTGTGTGTGTGTGTGTGTGTGTGTGTGTGCTTTTGATCACGTCTGTGTGCATGTTTCTGTGCATGTGTATACTTATATGTATATTTCCATTTGTGTATATGCACGGTTTTGTGTGTATTTCTATGTCTAGATTAATGATAATGTGTTCGCATTGTCACCTTCTAAGCAATATCTTTATGACATAAAAAGCAGGTAAGATGATAAACAAAAAACACCAGTGAAATATGGTTTACTACAACCACGTCCTCAAACAATACTAATAATAAATGATGAAAAAATGCAGCCAAGATGATGATAATAATAACAATAAAACGAAATAATAATGATAAAAAAATAATATCATAAATATTAATCAAAACAATGCAAATAATATTACTACTTAAAATGACATTCATTCCTCCTCCCTATCGTAAATAATGACAATAATAACATAAATAACAACAACAGTGGCCGACTAATTAACAGAAATAAGTAAACCAGTAGAAGCAACACGGCCGTGTGGTCCGACCTTCATTTATCATTATTAAAGGCTTTCGGGGGAAAATCCAGGGAAGAGGGGAGGGGGGAGATTTATACATTTGAGGGGAAACTAAACAAAAGGAGGGAGACCAGAATTTACTTACGTGTTTGCGAATCTTCAACTCCGCTCGAAAACTTACCTGTAGGAGAGGGAGAAAGAGAGAAAAATGGAATTATTGATCTTATGAGAAATGGGGAATTGGATGAGTGGATTAAAAGAAGGAGGGAGGAAGGAGAGAGGGAGGGAGGGAGGAATGAGGAGGGAAGGAGGGAGAAATGAGGAGGGAGGGAGGGAGGAATGAGGAGGGAGGGAGGGAGGAATGAGGAGGGAGGGAGGGAGGAATGAGGAGGGAGTGTAGGAGGAATGTGGAGGGAGGGAAGGAGGAATGAGGAGGGAGAGAGCAATGAGGAGGGAGGGAGGGAGGAAGGAAGGAGTGTTGGAGGAATGAGGAGGGAGAGAGGATGGGAGAAGGGTGAACAAAAGGGAGGAAAGAAGAGATGATGGACAAAGATTGAAGAAGAAAAAATGTGAAAGAAGAGGAAGGAAAAGTGGAGGGAATAGAGAGAGAGGAAGAAAAGAAGAGAAGGACGATGAAAGGGAGATAGAAAAAGGGAAGGACTGAAATGGTAATAAGGAATTGAGGAAGAAAGAGAAGGAGAAAGCAGAAATGAAGGAAGAGAAAATACAGGAATGA
>NC_051398.1:48392319-48397319 GCF_015228065.2 Penaeus monodon
AAAACAAAGAAAAATTTCCAAATCACATATAAGAAAGAAAGAAAAAAAAAGAGACAACAATGCGAAATCACACCCTAAAAAAAAAATATATATATATATATATCGTAGTCTCTGCCCAACACACCCTTTGTTTCCCGTATTCTTCCCAATCGAATACACACACACACACACACACACACACACACACACACACACACACACACACACACACACACACACACACACACACACACACACACACACACACACACACAGACCCGGATGTTATGTCGAACAATGGCAACAGAAAACGAGGGTATGTTGTTCACGTGTTCAAGATACCCGAAATGTGTTCAGGTCAGGAACTCTGTGAACAAAAGCACGGATCCTTAATGCTGCGTTAGCGTGTGGAATCAAAGTAAAACCGGAGTCATTTGACCTTGTGGAGGGTGGGAGAGGGGAGAGGGGAGGGGGGGTAAGAGAAGGAGGGGAGGGGATGGCGAAGGGTGAAGGGAGGGGGAGGGTAATGGTGGGAGGGTAGGGGGCAGGAGAGGGATAGAAAGGAGGGGGAAAGGAGATGGAGAGGGGTAAAGGGAGGCGGTAGGGGATGGAGAGAAATAAGGAGGGGGAAGGGGGTGGGGATAGGGAATGAGGAGGGGTATTGGGAGGGTGGAGAGAGCTGAGGGAGGGGAGGGGAGGGGAGGGGGGAGAGTCGAAGTAAGGGGGATGCAAGAGAGGGTTGAGGAGAGGTGCGTAGAAGGAGACGAGGAAAAGGGATGAGAGATGGAGAAGGAGAGAGGGGAGTGAACAGAGAATGAAGAGAAATTAGGATAGTTTCCTGTTTTTTCTTCTTCTCTTATCCCTTCATTTTCTTTTTCCTCTCCCTCCTCCCTTCCTCATCATCATCCGTCTTTTTCGTTACTACTATTATCCTCATTATTATTCTGTGTTTCACGGCCTTCATCTATGTCTTCCACCTTCTCTCCAACCACTTCTGTCTCCTCCTCTTCCTCTTCCACTTTCATCTCCCTCATCTCCATCATTTCCACCTCCTCCACCTCTTTTTTCAATCTCCTCCACCACCTCCTCCTCCTGCACCTTCATTTCCATCCTTCCACTTCCTTTTCCACCTCTCCACATTTTTTTTTTCTCTCTTTCTCTCTCCTCCTCTTCCACCACCACCTCCTCTACCTCATTCCCTTCTGCACTTCCTCCTTTCTTCCTTCCTTTTTCCTCCTTTTCTTCCACATCACCTCAGAGAAGCACTTAAATTCCCTCCTTCTATTTCTTCTTCCTCCTCCTCCACCTCCACTTCCTCCTCCACCTCCACCTCCTCCACATCATCTACTTCCTCCTTCCCCCTTTCTCCACTTCCTCCTCCACCTCCACTTCCTCCTCCACCTCCACCTCCTCCACATCATCTACTTCCTCCTTCCCCCTTTCTCCACTTCCTCCTTCCTCCTTTCTTCCTCATCGTACTAAAGAAACATCAAAGATCCAACTTCGCGCAACGTGCCTAGTGTCTCTCTGGCCAAAGGTATCTGGCGTTACCTGCGCGCTGACTGTGTGGTATTTTATTGGATCCGCTCGCGAAATAATTCCCCTCTCTCCTCTCTCTCTCTCTCTCTCTCTCTCTCTCTTCTCTCTCTCTCTCTCTCTCTCTCTCTCTCTCTCTCTCTCCTCTCTCTCTCTCTCTCTCCCTCCCTCCCCCCTTCCCTCCCCCTCTTCCTTCCCCCTTTTCCCTCCTCTCTCCCCCTCCCCCCCTTCCCCCCTTCCCTCCTCCCTCCCCCTCCTCTCCCCCCCCCCTCTCTCTCTCTCTCTTTCTCTTTCTCTTTCCCTCCCTCTCCAATCACAGCGCCTCGAAATCACCCATTCGCGAGGCGAGAGAGTGCGATTGTCCGAAATAATTGCGTATCACAGACTTAGTGTATTTCCTCTTCCTCTTCCTCTTCTTCCTCTTCTATTGTTTTTTCGGTTATTCGCTTTTCTTTTGCTCCTTCTATTTATTACGTTTTATTCTATTTCCCTTGTATATTATTCTTTTCTTTTTTTCTTCTTATTCTTAATCTTCCTCTTTTGTTTTCGTTTTTCACATTTTCTTTTGTCCCTTCCTTTTATTTTGTTTTCTTTTCTTCTTGTTATATTTTTCTATTATTAATATTCTCTACTTATTTTCTTCTTTATCACTCTCTTTTCTTTTTCTTCTTTCTTTTTAAATTTTGTGTTCTTCTTCTCTTTCTTCTTCCATCTCTCTTTATTCTTATTTTTCTAAGATAGAAAGGTAACTGAGAGAGATAACACATGAGAGATAAATAGATTAATAAAATCATAAAGTTAATGATAGCAATAATAAAAAGCAACGTTGATATTCAAAAATGATTGCAATCTCAGCACTAATATTTATAATGAAAATAATAAAAGCAGAATGATAGTGATAATGATTATGATGGTGATGATGAGGATGATGATCATAATGAAAATAGTAATAATGATAATGATGATGATAATAATGATAATATTAACGATATTGATAATAAGAAAATAAATGAGAATAAAAAACAACAACAGCAATAATAATAAAAAATTGGTAATAACAACAAATAATGATAATAGCTAATAATAACAACAATAATAACAATAACAATAATAATAACAATAATAACAACAATAATGGTAATAATAATAATAATAATAATAATAAACCGAAACAAAAAAACATTTTTTTTTTATAAAAGAATTCCATCAAACTAAACCCGGCACGAAATCTGGACAAAACAAGGAATAAAAAAAAAGAAATAAATAAAAATTATATAAAAAAAAAGTTGCTTTTGTAGAGCAATGGCTTCTAATACATTGCAAGCAACACGGACAGACCCGCACGTCTTTGAGTCACTGAGATTACATTATACATGTCTTTCTTCTTTCTATTTTTTTCTTTTCTCTTTCTCTTTTTTTTTGTTTTTGTACTTTTGTTCTCTCTCTGTCTTTCTCTTTACTTTCTTTTCTTTTCTCTTCTCTTTCTCTCTCTCTCTCTTTTCTCTCTCTTCTTTCTCTCTCTCTCTTCTTTCTCTTTCTCTCTCTCTCTTCTTTCTCTTTCTCTCTCTCTCTCTCTCTTGTTGTTGTTCATCTTCTTCCTCTTTTTTATTGACAATTAGTTGTTGATTTCCTCTTCTTTCTCTTCATTTCATTTTCTTTTGCGCCTTCTTTCTTTTCCTCTTCGTCTATGTCTTTCATCTTAAGTCATTTCACTCATCTCTACAAGTAATATACATTTTTCATTTTCTTTTTATCTTTTCCTTCACTTCTTTATTTCTATTTCTTAATTCTTGTTTTTTTTCATCTTTTCCTCTCCTTCCACGCTTCTATCATATTTCTCCCTTTCATGATAATATTCATTGTCATTATGATCGGTGATCATGATAATTATGATGATGTGATCACGATAATGATGACCATTAATGATAATGATGATAGTGATGATAATAATAATAATAACAATGATAATAACAATAACAACAACAACAACAATAATAATAATAGTAATGATAATAATAATGATAACAACAACAACAACAACAACAACAACAAAACAACAACAACAATAATAATAATAATAATAATAATAATAATAATAATAATAATAATAATAACAATAATAACAATAAAGAAGAAGACGAAAAAGAAAAAGAAGAAAGAGAAAGAAAAAGAAAAAGAGAAAGAGAAAAAGAAGGAGAAGAATAAGAACAATAACAATAACAACGATAATAATAACACTAATAACAATAATGATAATAATGACGATGACAATGACAATATTAATAATTAAAATAATAATGACAATGATAATTTCATTTTAAATGTATCTAGGTCACCCCCCCCAAAAAAAAAAAAAAAAAAACGTACCATTTTGTGTTTAAAAACTCCTTGCAATGGAATGAATTACAAATACGTTCTTGAATTACAGACGTTTCTGAAAATAATCCTTGCCAGGAAATGTGTGCCGTTAGTGACGTGTTTTCAAAATGCAACTTGTAAGTCAATGTTGCAATGTAGAACTTTTACTACATTCTCCATTTTTCATTATGTTGTTTTGTTTTTAAAGTTTTTTTTTCTGTTCTTCATTATTAATTTTCTTTATTTTTTTTGTAACTAAATTTTTAGGTCATGAAACGTTTATAAAGCGTTTGCATGCACTATATGATGATGATGGTGGTGGTGATGGTGATGATGGTGGTGATGGTGATGATGATGGTTATGATGACGATGCTGGTGATGGTGATGCTGATGATGATGATGATGGTGATGACGATGGTGGTGATGGTGATGATGATGATGATGATGACGATGGTGGTGATGGTGATGATGATGATGGTGATGATGACGATGGTGGTGATGGTGATGATGATGATGATGATGACGATGGTGGTGATGGTGATGATGATGATGTGATGATGACGATGGTGGTGATGGTGATGATGATGATGATGATGACGATGATGATGATAATAATGATAATGATGATGATGGAGAAGCATAATGATGATAATGATAATAATAATGTTAAAGATAGTAATAATGATAATGATAATAATAATGATAATCCTAATCCTAATCATGATAATAATGTTATAACAACAATAGCATAACAGAAACAACATTTTGTTCAGAAAATCATTATCAGCTGCTATAACTGTCGAGTGATATTCGAGAGTCAAGAAAAACAAATTATATTCTGAATAAATTATAAATGTCAGTGAATGAATTCGATTCGTTTGAAATATTCATAATTCAATATTATCTTCATCTCATCATCATTATTCATTTTATCCTTTATTCTGTTATTGGTATTATCCTAATTCAATATTTTCCTTCATAATTCAATTTATGCAAAGGGAATGTGTGAATAATGATTGCCAGTTCTCCTAAAACATTTTTTTTTCATTTTTTTTTTTTTATTCATTATCCCTTTGTTTTAAAAAGAGGAGGAGAGTCTATTGACATACATCCGAACTTTTTTTTTT
>NC_051398.1:48402319-48414819 GCF_015228065.2 Penaeus monodon
CAGGGAGGAGGGAAGGGAGGGAGGAGAGCGAGGTAGGAAGGGAGGGAGGGATGGAGAAGGAGGAAGCAGGGAGGAAGAATAAGAAAGAGAGGAGAGGAGAAAGAGAGAAGGAATGAGTGTGTGAGAGAGAGGCGGCGGAGGAAGGGAGGAATTAAAGGGAGAGGAGGAGAGAAAAGGAAGAGAGAGAGAAAGAGAGAGAGAGAGAGAGAGAGAGAGAGAGAGAGAGAGAGAGAGAGAGAGAGAGAGAGAGAGAGAGAGAGAGAGAGCAAGTGTTCCATGCAACTGTCATGAATATTAAGCATCTCGGGGGTAGCACTTGCAATTATGGGGGGGGGGGGGGAGGAAGAGACAAATATATTGTCTGAAAAGGAGAGAGGAGACAGGAATTAAGGAAGGGAAGGGGAAATTGGAGAAGGAAAGAAAGAAAATAAGGAAAAGAGAGATGGAAATAGCTATATGGATAGAAAGCTGAGAGAGAGGGAGAGAGAGAAAGAGAAAGAGAAAGAGGAAGAGAAAGAGGGAGAGAAAGAGAGAGAAAAAAAAGAGAAAGAAAAGAAGAAAGAGAGAAAATAATAACAAAAGAAAAATAATAACCCAAATAGAGAATAAGACACCAAACAAACAAACCACCAATCGAGAACCAAATCAAAACAAACAAACAAACAAACACACACGAAAAAGCAAACAAACAGAGATAGGAAAAAGAGACGAGGAAAAACGCGAAGAACCGCGGGGAAAGGAAAGCGAGAAGAACACAGGTGACAACTAAGAACATGAACAGAACAACCTTGCACAGTGAACAATGAAATGCCTCGGGGAATAGCGCATTAGGCAGGGCGGCTCGGTGTTGAAAATTTTCCGTTCTCTCTCTCTCTCTCTCTCTCTCTCTTTCGACTTTTCTTTCTCTCTCTCTTTCTTTCAGCTTTTCTCTTGCTCTCTCTCTCTTTCGACTTTTCTCTCTCTCTCTCTCTCTCTCTTTCGACTTTTCTTTCTCTCTCTCTCTTTCGCTTTTTCTTTCTCCTTCTTCCTCTTCTCTCTTTTCTCTTCTCTTCTCTTCTTCCCTTCCTCCTTCTCTCTTTTCTCTCTTTCTTCTCTCCCTCCCCTTACCTCATCTCTCTTTCCCTCCCCTACTCCTCATCCTTCTCCTCTCCCTCCCCCTACCTCTCTTTCTCTCCTTCTCCCTCCCCCTCTCTCCCTCTCCCTCATCTCTCTACCTCTCCTTCTCCTCCCACTCTCGTCCCTCTCCCATCCCCCTCTCTCCTCCCTCCCCTCCCCTTTCTCCCCTTCCCCTCTGCAGAATCATCTCTTATTACTTCTTAGATAACAACATCTCCACTAATAATCATCTTCTTTCAACTCTCATCCTTTATATAATATACATTAATCATGTTTTTGATATCAACATAAGAAGGGTGTGTGGTCTGGAGAAAGTGAATAAACAGAGAGAGAGAGAGAGAGAGAGAGAGAGAGAGAGAGAGAGAGAGAGAGAGAGAGAGAGAGAGAGAGAGAGAGAGAGAGAGAGAGAGAGAGAGAGAGAGAGAGAGAGAGAGAGAGAGAGAGAAGAGAGAGAGAGAAAAGAGGGAGACAAAGGAGAATTTAAACAGGTAGGAGGAAAAATGGGAAATTAAAAGAAGGAAGAGAAAAGAAGATAATCCACCAGCCAAAAGCCATTGCGGACCAATGCTTATAGATTTCCCTCATGTCGACGGGAGATGTCCACTCTCGACGGAACATGCATCAATCCTTGTCATCGGCCTAATTACCAATCAAAAGCATCAGTTGCTCGTCACGTCTCTCCGCCTCTCCCTGGCTGAAAATCAGCGCAAGAGATCAACGCCCTTTCGCTTGCACAGTCCCCTAAATAGCCAGTGCAGCAAGGGCAATCATTTTCGTCCCTCCTCCCGATCCCTCCCCCGGGGCGTGCAAGCCACATCAGCAGCAACAAACAAGAGTGTTTAGGGGTGGGTTGCCGTCCACATCCCTTGTTGTGGACACAATGTGGCGTGGGTGTGCAAGGGTATAATTGGCTGAATCTTTTCTCCCTCCTCCCTCCCCCTCCCCGACTCCGACCCATAACAACTGTGTTCGTGTGCTGTGTGTGGCTTCGGTCCGGGCTGTGCTTGTCTTTGCTTGTTCGCCTGTCTTGTGTTAGTCTCTGGTCCATGCCGTCCTTGCTGTTTTTTTCCTCCTTTCGTTAATTGCTAATGATCTCTTCTCTCTCGTCTCGTCTCTTCCTGTCTCTGTCTCTTCTCTCTCTCTCTCTGCTCTGTCTCTGTCTTCTCTTCTCTGTCTGTGTCTGTGTCTATGTCTTGTCTTCTCTCTCCTGTCTCGTCTCTCTCTCGTCTCTGTCTCTGTCTCTCTCTCTCTCTCTCTCTCTGTTTCTCTTTCCCTCCGCACATTTTTGCTTATCTGTTTCTTGTCCCTTCTCTCCCTCTTCTCTTTTTTTTTTCTCCCTCTCTTTCCTTCATCCGTTCCCAAACTTAAACATTTTCCTTTTTTTCTTTCCCCTTCTCCTCTCCTCTCCTCTTCCTCTTCCCTACCCCACTTTTCCTCGTCTTCTTCCCTCACTATTCTTTCCTCTTCCTCTCTCTTCCCTCCCTGTTCCATCCATCCCTCCTTTCTCTCTCCTACCCTATCTCCCCTTACCCTCTTTGCTTCCTTCCTTCACCCCCATCCTTCCCCCTTTTACCTTAAATTCCCAACACTTTCTCTACTCTCTCTCTCTCTCTTCCCTCCCTCCTCCTCCACCATCCCCCCCCTCTCCTCATCTCCCCCTTCCTCCTCCCTCCTCTCCTCCACTCCTTCCCTCTTCTCCTCCCCCCTACCCTTCCCTCCCTCTCCCTCTCCCTCTCCCCCTCCCTCTCTCTCTCCCTCTCCACCTCCCTCTCCCTCTCCTTCTCCCCCTCCCTCTCCCTCTCCCCCCTCTCCCCCCCAACACGAGCCCATTCGCGAGAGAATTCACATGTGACGCGAGTGAGTCTGGCAGCGCTAACGCAACAGAATGTGTTTGTGTTACTGAAAAGAATTATTACCGCAAATTAATTTTCCGGTAAGTGCTGCGTATGTATGTATGTGTGTGTGTGTGTGTGTGTGTTGTGTGTGTGTGTGTGTGGTTTGTGTCGTGTGTGTGCTTGTGTTGTGTGTGCGTTGGTGGTGTGTGTGCGTTGTGTGTGTGTGTGCGTTGGGCGTGTGGTGTGTGTAACGTGGCCTTAACTGGTGCTGTGCTCGCGCCTGTGTGTGTAACAGCCCTAAATGGGCTGTGTCCCAGTGGATGACCCAATTGCTTTGTTGTGCGTGGATATTATATATATATTTTTTATACTTTCTTATTTTGTTTGTTTTCGTTTTGTTGTTGTTGTTGTTGTTGTTCTGCTCGTGGTGTGTTTTGTGATTTATATTTATTTGTTTATGGATTTGCATCTTTATCTGTGTTGAGTGTTTTGTAATTGTAATTATAATGAAAAATAATAGTATGATAATTGTAACAATAAGATGTAAAATGACAGTAATGGTAATGATTCATGATATTCTTAATTAGCAGAAATGATAATGAAAATTATAATTATACAGATATCGTTTAACTATTCAAGCGTCGTGCATAATGTTTACATCTTTATCAGCATTCTTCTTTCCACTTTCCTTCTTTCTTATACCTTTTCTTTCTTGTTCCGTTTTTATTGTCTCCTCTCATCCCCCTTCTTCTCATCCATCTCATTGTCATTCTCCTTCCTCCTTATCTTTATCGTTTTTACTCTCCTTTCATTTCCGTGTTTTCTCTTCCTCTCCCTCTTTTTATCAACCCTCCTCTTCTAACCCTCCCACTCACCAATCATCCAATCTCACCTCCCAACCCAACCCTAACCAACCCACTCAATTCAACAACCTCAAACCACCAACCCACCCAACTCACAATCCAACTTACCCAACCCACCCAACCAACCCAACTCAACCCAATCCCAACCAACCCAACCCAACCCACATCCACCCTTCCACCCACTCTACCCATTCCCTTACCTAACCAACCTCTCCTCCACTCAACCCAACCCAACTCAACCACCACTCCTCACCCAACCCATTATGTACAAATATCCGCAATTATCCGTAATCTCTCATTCAACTCCTCATCTGACCTTTAACTCGATAACTCGTCGATTTCACACTCCTCTGTTCATCGCTCGTCGTCATCCCATTCCACCACCCAACGACCACTCAACTGCCCCCAGACCAACCCAACTGCAAGCACCAACTTCAACAACTCATTATAACTTCTTAACGCCAACTCTTATGGATTATCTATTACGGATTGCAATCTTTACCTATCGTCTAATTGCTAACTTACTAACTAAACAACTCAACTATACTGCATACTTTAACCCATAGCAAACCCAACTACCCAACGCAACACTCTCACAACTCCAATCCCAACCATAAGCAAAACTCAATCTATACAAACCTAACTTCAACCCACCATCAACCGTCCCCACTACTCAACTCAATCCCACTTCCACCCACTCAACCCAACTCCATATCACTCACACCCAACTCTCACCCACCCAACTCACCAACTCAACCCACACCACTCCACCCCTACCTTCAACCAACTCACCTAAACCCAACTCCCACTCCCTCATTCATACTCTCATCTCACCTCACTCACTCAACCTCACTCACCCCCACTCACCCAACTCACTCACAACTCAACCCACCACACTCAACCCAACCCAACCCAACCCAACTCAACCCAACTCAACCCCACCCCAACTCAACACAACCCAACCCAACACAACCCACACCCACTACCCAACCAACCCAACCCAACCACACCCAACCCAACCCAACTCAACCCAACCCAACCCCAACCTCAACCCAACTCAACCAACCAACCCACTCACCCAACCACCCAACCCAACCCAACCCAACTCAACTCAACCCAACCCAACTCAACCCAACTCAACCCAACCCAACTCAACCCAACCCAACCCAACCCAACTCAACCCAACCCAACCAACTCAACCCAACCCAACCCAACTCAACTCCAACCCAACCCAACCAAACCCAACCCAATACCAACCCAACTCAACCCACCCAACCAACTCAACCCAACTCAACCCACCAACCCAACCCAACTCAACCCAACCAACCAACTCAACCCAACCCACTCACCCAACGCACCAACCCAACCCAACCCAACTCAACCCAACCAACCCAACCCAACCCAACTCAACCCAACTCAACCCAACTCAACCAACCCAACCCAACCAACCAACCCAACCCAACCCAACCCAACCCAACCCAACCCAACTCAACCCAACCCAACCCAACCCAACCCAACCCAACGCAACCCAACCCAACCCAACTCAACCCAACTCAACCCAAAGATCCATATCCTCATGAAAACCAAAATGCTCCGAACAAAGAGCAAAGAAAACAAGATCATTGAACGAGTGTTTCTCCTCCGAATGAACGCAGTGGAAGCATTTTTTTCTGTGCTTGTTGTTGTTTTTTGTTGTTTTTTGTGTATTTGTGTCTCCCTGTGAGCTTAATTTTTGTCTGTGTGTATATCTGTTTTTTTTGTCTGTTAACTGTTTATTTGTGTTGTTGGTTTCTGTCTATTGGTGTCTATTGGTTTGTGTCTGTCTGTTGGCCTCCCTGTATGTCTGTGTATGTCAGCGTGTATGTCTACCTTAGTGCATTTCAGTGTGTATGCTGTATAGTCTGCCGTTTCAACGTCCCTTTATTGTCGTTATTATTATCCTTATTATTATTGTTATCATCATCATCATCATCATCATCATTATTATTATTATTATTATCATTATTATCATTATTATTATCATTATTATTATATTATTATTATTGTTATTGTTATTATTATTATTATATGGGAAATAGAAGGCAACGTCTTGAATACCTTGGATCTTGATGATAATACGATCTTGGGGGTAATGAACATTGTGATTAGTCCCGTACGGTAATTGGTTGATGATGGTAATGAGGACAGTAATAACAGCAATTATAACAATCAGATTGATATTTTGGGTGAAGATGATGGTCACAGAGGAAATGATGGTGATAACAAGAATGGTAATAACAACAATAATGATAATGATATTAATGATAATAATAATAACAATAATGATAATAATAATAATAGTAATAATAATAGTAATTATGATGATAACCATCATTATTCTTGATAACAAGAATGGTAATAACAACAACAATAATGATAATAATAATAGTAATTATGATTATTATTATTATTATTAAAGAAATGAAAGTACCAACAGAATAAACAAAACTACGCGATCTAAAATGAAGCAGTTCATAACCTTTAATACATCACTTCACCGGATTTCATTTCAATAGAAGGAGATGGAGGAGAAGACGAAAGAGAGAGAGAGAGGAGGTGAGAGTAATGAAAGCGAGAGGGAGCGAGGGAGGAGAAGGGATATCGGGTGATAAAGATGGAAAAGGAAGACGAAAGATTACTTATTGCACTCTATCGATCAAGAGAGTACAATATTGCTATGACTTATAGCTCTCTTCGCGTCAGAGGGGGGGGGAGAAGAGAGAAATGCAGGAGAAAGAGAGAGAGAGAAGAAAGAGAAAGAGAGAGAGAGATGAACTTTTTGGAGGAAGAGAGAAGAGATAAAGGGGGGATGAAGGAACGAAAGATGGAAGAGGAAATATGAAAGAGAGGGATAAGCGACTTGAAAGAAAGAAGGCTTAAAGAACGCTCTGGAGGATTGAATAACGTGAATAATAGAGGGAAAGATGAAAGAGAAGGGAGATGAAAGAAAGGAGATAAGAGAAATGCAAGATGAAAGGAGAAAAGGAGAGAAAGAAATGCAGCAGAATGCGTAAGAAAGAAGGTAAATGAGAAGGGAAAGGAAAGTGAAAAGAAAAATCAAGTGAAAAGAGAGAGAGAGAGAGAGAGTGAGTCTTGAGGAAAGAAAACAGGAAAAGGGAATGACATAATGAAAGAAGCAAAGGGAAAGAGAAGGAAGGAAAACCTTAATAAAGAGGAAGTAAGTAAAGAAACAGAGAGAGAGAGAGAGAGGTGGCGGGGGGGGGGGGGGGCAGAAAGAGAGAGAGAGGGGGAGGGACACAGAGAGAGAAGGGGGGGGGGGGCAGAGAGAGAGAGAGAGAGAAGGCGGAGGGACAGAGAGAGAGAGAGGGAGAGAGAGAGAGAGAGAGAAAAGTGCGTCTTGAAGAAAAGAAGGAAGCAAGAGGACTGAGATGACACGCTGCAATTACCCTTCAACGTGCAACTTGAGGTATAGTCTCGAGGGAAACGAATACCGGAACAGGAACACAAGAAGTAATACCTCCATACGGTGAGAAACCCTTTTCTTCTTTTGTCTAAAGAATTTCATTTGTATTTTTCTTGTTTTTTTTTTCTTATTTTTCTTTCCGTTCGTTTGTTTATTATTATTGGTTTCATTGCTCCCCTTTCTTTTTCTTTTTTTCTCTCTCTTCTTATTATTCATTTCGAGTCTGGAAGAGTTGCGGATACGGAAGGAGGAATTACAAAAAGTGTAAATAAAGACTCGCAAATACTCTTACTTTTCACGCGAGAGAAAATGTAAAAAAAAACAAAAAAAAAATCGTTTCTTCTCGGACCCACACTTTCTCCACGTACCCAAGAATGCCCATCTATTGGATCGACTGAGCGGGTACCAAGGCAACCTGTCATATTAAAAGCTGTGACAGTCATGTGAGGTGATCATCACCAAATCACACACCAGTCATTGCAACCCGTGTGTACGTGCGTGCGTGCGTGCGTGCCAGTGCATCAATACTATTCTCATCCATACATATACATACATGAATATAGATCACCCATTAAGTAATCTTCCGTCTCCTTCAATTCTTTTTTTTTCTGTTATTCTTGTAGAATATGTGGAGAGAAAAGGAATGGCCTAACTCAGGGGATACATGAAGGGGGAAATAATGGAGAGTAGAAAGGAAGAAAGGAGAAAAATGGGTAGATGAGACTAAGGGGAAAGAGAGGAAGAGGGAGAGGAAAGGTAGATGAGAATAAGGTGAAAGACAGGAAGAGGGAGAGGAGAGGTAGATGAGAAAAATAGCTAGATGATGGGAAGGTGGAGGGGCGGGAGGAGAGGGGATGGGGAGGGGGAGGGGGGAGGGGAGTAGACCAGTGCCCCAAGAGACCGACCAAGGCTGTCATTACAGGAGACTGAGCGAAAAAAGACAGAGGAATCCGCAGCTTCTTGACTTTACGAGGAGATTTGTGAGCAGTGAGAAAGAGTATGCCGATAAAAGTGTGTAGCTTGAGATCTGGATATGTAGCAAGGAAAACGCTTTCTGCTCTCTCTCTCTCTCTCTCTCTCTCTCTCTCTCTCTCTCTCTATATATATATATATATATATATATATATATATAATATATATATATATATATATATAATATATATACACATCTGTTATATATATTATATATATATATATATATATATATATAATATACATCAATATATATATTATATATATATGGTTGTGTATGTGTGTGTGTTTGTGTGTGTGTGTGTGTGTGTGTGTGTGTGTGTGTGTGTGTGTGTGTGTGTGTGTGTGTGTGTGTGTGTGTGCACGTGTGTGTGTGTGTGTGTATGTATATGTGTGTGTGTGCGTGCGTATGTGTGTGTGTGTGTGTGTTTGCGTGTGTTTATGTGAGTGTGTGTACCCGATTTGTTAAATAGTATAGTAGGCAATTCTATACATCATGAGTTAAAAAAAAAATGATCGTGTGTGTACCCATTTGATAAAAATGTTAATTGCGAATTATGTTTGTGTCTGGTGCAAATGTCCGCGCCGTTATTATAATTAATGTAATGCTAAAAATGCATCACAGCACAAAGCATACACTTATGCAGATAACATCCATATAGAAAAAGGATTTCCATTTTTGCCTCTCTCTATGCCAGTGATTATCCCAAACCCACAGAAGCTCTGGTCACACAAACAGGGATGGCAAAATGAAACGCCATTGCAGTCACAAAGGAAACAATATTATGGCTACGTTTCAAACACCTTTTAAGTACACTTTGCTGGTTATGTGGGAATAAACTCATCACACAATCACTCGCCTTCTTTGTATATACATATGATGAAATGCACAAACAATGAGTGCACAAACAGGATTCATAATAAGCCACGTAATTACCCCACTTTAAACAGACGCAGAAAATCACAAACAACGCACATACATTATACTTAATTGCCCACAAAACCACCCACCCTATATCGATAGATATATATATATATAGATAAGATAGATATTGATATAGATAAGATAGATATAGATATGGATGTAGATAAGATAGATATAGATATTCTAACAAACGCAGAGAATCACACTCAGTTTAAAAAAAAACACACATCATCCATAACACACGCCGTCACCAACTCAGTTTACACATAGGCAGAAAATCACAACCAATTCACACACATACATATGCAGTCAATACAGACATGCACATAGATAACAAAAAGCATACATACAGTCAGTACAAACATACAATACAAGCAATACAAACATACAACGAACATATACAAACAAACATACAGTTAATACACATACAACATCCACAATAATCCGCAGAAACACCAGTGAAACAGTTAAACTTATCGACGGGTCTGTAGCCAATATGAACCACGAATGCCACTTTGATTGCATTATCAGCGTGAGGGAAGGATTGCGGTATGACAGGATTCAAATCATTACATGTTGGGAGTTTAACATGATGGAAATCTGGTTTGCTGAGAATCCTACATGCCTGAGGTGTGATATGTATATTTGGAGTCTGGGTGTGCGGGAGAACTTTTTTTTTTTTTTTTAATAGTTAAAATGATACGTTGAAAATCTGGCATACCTGATGTGTGTTATGTTAGGTGAAATCAAATACGCTGGAGATCTAACGTGATGGAAATCTAATATGGTGAGGATCCTATGTGTATGAAGTCTTTATTTATATTCCGATATTTAGGAAATCTTGTATATTGGAAGTGTGACACGATGGAAATCCAGTATACTGAAAATCCTACATATGTGAAGTCTATTGTGTTAGGAATTGTTGCATATTTAAAGATGTGTGGAATTTTTTTTTTTTATATATTGGAGATCTGATATGTCGAGAATCCTACGTCTGTAAAGTTTGAGATCTAATATGATGGAAATATGCTACGTTGAATATTCTACATGCCTGGTCTGATATGTTAACAAACTTGTATATTCAAATATTGATGCGTGGGAAATTTTACATACTGGAGATCTGATATGTTGAAAATCCTGCATCTAGTATATCTAAAATCTAACGTAAGGGAAATCTTAAATATGGGAGGTATAACATGTTGAAAATTTGATATGCTTGAAGTCTGTTGTGGTTGGAACATGACTCGGTGAAAGTTTGATATATCAGATACGTTATTTAGTGAAGCTCTATTATGGTATGATGTGGTGCAGGTGGATATCTCCTTTTGGTGAAATAATGGAAGTTGAAAACGGTAAAAATCAGGTGTTCTAGAAGTCAGGCATGATGGAAATTTGCATACTAGGAGTATGACATATGCTGGAAGTATGATGTTCAGGAAATCCGAGACAGAGGATGTATAACGTGCAGTGAAATGTCGAATGAGTTCACCTTACTATTTCACTCATGTATAAGCGTCGTCTTCCTTGTTAATGAAGTTTCTCTCTCGTCTGCTCTCTAATCTCTATCGATCTCTCTACTAGCTCTCATCTATCTATGGCTTCAGATCTCTCTCTTCTCCTTTATCAATGTCATTTCATCTCTTCTATTTCTCTTTCTCGTCTTCTTTACTCATAATTCCTCTCTCTCTCTCTCTCTCTCTCTCTCTCTCTCTCTCTCTCTCTCTCTCTCTCTCTCTCTCTCTCTCTCTCTCTCCTATCTCTCTCTCTCTCTCCTCTCCTATCTCTCTCTCTCTCTCTCTCTCTCTCTCTCTCTCTCTCTCTATCTCTCTCTCTCTCTCTCTCTCATCTCTCTCTCCTCTCTCTCCTCTCTCTCTCTCTCTCTCTCTCTCTCTCTCTCTCTCCTCTCTCTCTCTCTCTCTCTCCTCTCTCTCTCTCTTCCTTGTCACAGAAGCTGAATATAGAAATGTTAACTTCATTACTCTGAATGCAAAAATACACACATAGCAAAAAAAAAGAAAAAAAAATGTAAAGGCCGGAAAGATACTGAACAAGACTTGAGTACACAATGCTATTTAATTCCAGAAGTAATAATCCACAGAAAAATACTTTCATATAGAATTTGATGTTGAGCAAAAACAAAAAAACTACATGACTGAAATAACGAAACACTTAACCAAAGGAGAAAGTATTTACTGTAGATATATATAGTATACTGAATACAACGATGCCCATGTTATGAAGCGATATTGAAAATATGAAAGTACATGAAAAGAATTGAACTTAAATACATAGACTTTAATACTGAGACAAGAAACACACACCACAGAAATACTGAAATACAGAGCCATAAAAAGAGAGAGAGAGAAAAAAAAAGAAAAGTGAATTTAGATTTGCCTAATTCAATAGTCACTGAGAGCCGCACATCAGCCAAACACAAATTACGAAAACGCAAACAAACAATCGAATGATCTTAGTGAGGAGAGAAAGTGTGATGATGAAGGATAATTGAGAAGATAAAAGAAAATTAAAAAGTAAAAAGACAAAGATAGTGTGTAGAAAAAGAGAAAAGCAAGGACTAAGCCATTTAAGAATAATAACTACAATAATCGATATAGATATAGATATAGATATAGATATAGCTATAGATATAGATATAGATAAGATAGATATAGAGGCATATAGATATAGATATAGATATATAGATAAGATAGATATAGATATAGATAAGATAGATATAGATGTAGATGTAGATGTAGATATAGTTATAAATATAGATTTAGATATAGATATAGATATAGATATAAATATAGCTGTAATAAACGCAATCATCGCACATCATGAAAGCAATGTCTGTGATGATAACTAATAGCAATCAAAATCATAATAGTGAATAAAACGAAAATAAGTGTTTTATTGACCACAAAGATGATCATAACTATTTGTATAAAATGTTTCGGTAGTTTCATGTTTTCGCGCGTTGCTCTTCCCGTAATTGCAAATATGTTGATTGGTTTTCCTTTTTTTGCAATTTTCTCTCTCTTCCTTTCTTTATCATTTTTTTCGCAATTCATGTCTCTTCCTTTATTATTTCTTTGAGCGATTTGTTTATCATCTTTTCTTTATCATTTCTTTGAGCGATTTATTTATCATCTTTTCATTATTATTGCTTTATCATAGGGTTCCTTCTCCCTCTGTTTGTCGCCTACTCTCCCTTTCTCTGTCTATCGATCTATCTATCTGTATCGCTCCTATCTTAAATCTATCGTATTATCATTAATATCAATAATTATCTTAATAGTGCTAATGATAATAATGATGATGATAAT
>NC_051398.1:48432386-48434886 GCF_015228065.2 Penaeus monodon
TACGAAGAGAAAGACAAAAAATACGAAGAGAAAAGGAAAGAGGAAGAAAGAGAAAGAAAGAAAGAGAAAAAAGAGAGAGTAAAAAAAACAAAACAAAGAGAGAGAAAAAGAAAGAGAGAAAGAGAGAGAGAAAAAGAAAGAGAGAAAGAGAGAGAGAAAAAGAAAGAGAGAAAGAGAGAGAGAAAAAGAAAGAGAGAAAGAGAGAGAGGAAAAGAAAGAGAGAGGAAAAGAGAGAAAAAAAGAAAAAAACAAAGAGAGGCAAAAAGAGGAATACAGAAAGAGAGAAGAAAAAAACAAGGGCATAGAGGAAGAAAAGGAAAAAAAAAAAACAGAGAGAAAAAGAAGAAGAAGAAAACAACAACAAAAAGAAGGAAAAAAAAGAAAAAAAAAAAAAAAAAAAAAAAAAAAAAAAAAAAAAAAAAAAAAAATATATATATATATATATATATATATATATATATATATATATAATATATATATATATAAAAGAGAACACATACAAAACTCTGGACCATTCGCCGAGTTCTCGCCCGGTTGGTGCGGATTATCTTTCGCAAAAATATTTCCAGCGGAGGAGCGGATATTTTTGGGGAAGCCGGAGGGGGGGGGAGGGAGGAGGAAGGGGGGGGGGTAGTGGACGTTTTTGGTGTGTGATTGCAAGGGCTTGTTGTTGTTGTTGTTGTTGCTGTTGTTGTCGTTTCGTGTTTTGTCTTTTAAACTTGTCCCGTGTAAAGTTTTATTCGTCAGTGTGTGTGTGTATCTCTTTTCTGCGTCTTCATGTGTATATGCGTACACACACATACACACACACACACACACACATATATATATATATATATATATGTGTGTGTGTGTGTGTGTGTGTGTGTGTGTGTGTGTGTGTGTGTGTGTGTGTTTGTGTGTGTTGTGTGTGTGTGTGTTTGTGTTTGTGTGTGCGTGTATAAAATATATATATATATATATATATATATATATATATATATATATATATATATATATATAACACCACTCCTCTCCTCTCTCTCTCTCTCTCTCTCTCTCTCTCTCTCTCTCTCTCTCTCTCTCTCTCTCTCTCTCTCTCTCTCTCTCTCTCTCTCTTGCTTAATTACCTCTGAACAACAGAGCTTGGAATCAGAACCGCCCCAATTCAAGCAGAAAAATAAGATAAAAGAAAATACAAGGAAACAGAAAGAATGGAAGAGAGGAAGAGGAAAAGAGAAGAAGATGAAAGGAAAAAAGAAATGGCAAAAGGAATCTTTGATGATAGTGAAGAACGAGAGACAAAAATGATTGCGAAAGAGAAAGGAAAAATGAACGGAGCGAGAGAAAAATGCTCAACGAAAGCGAAAAACGAGAGGGAAAAATATGGAAAATAAAAGAGAAAAAGAAAAATGGCAAAGGGATGAAGGAGAAATGCAATTAAAAAATAAAGGGGGGGAAATGAAAAAAAGAAGAAGGAAACGATATGCACAGAAAAAAAAATAAAAAAAAATTAATTAACTCATGAATATTCTTTTGCTTGAGTGATGATCATCAACAATAGTAAATGATGATAATGTTGATAGTGAAAGATAATGGTGATTATCATCTTAAATAGGCTATATTTAACATTGAAAAATAATGGTGATGAGAAGCTTATAAAGTGTTTTAAGAGGATAATAGATGTAATGAATAATGAGAATGATTGTGAATGAAAATAAGAATGATAGTGATAAGGAGCAAGATGTAAAATGAGTGACCGTGAATTGAGCAATATTGTAAGGATGGTGACTGAGGAGAGAGAAAAAGAGAGAGGTGGGGACAGACAGATAGATATATAGAGAGAGACAGAGAGAGAGAAAGAGAGACAGACAGATAGATAGATAAACAGATAAACAGATAGATAGATAGATAGATAGATAGATAGATAGATAGATAGATAGATAGATAGATAGATAGAGATAGAGATAGAGATAGAGATAGAGATAGAGATAGAGATAGAGATAGAGATAGATAGATAGATAGATAGATAGATAGATAGATAGATAGAGAGAGAGAGAGAGAGAACACTCGATGAAAACCGTCCCAAAATTGCCATTAAAACTCGCGTATACACACAGACTGCATGTATATAAATAGGCTTGTGCAAATATTTACATCTCCGTTGTACATAAGTACATCTTGCCAACAAATGATATAAGATTCATCACGTTTTTGTGTCGCTATAAGTGGATATTTTATTCAATTCTGGGACTGTTGTTGTCCGTGTTGTTGCTGTTGTTTTGTTATTGTTGTTGTTGTGATTTGTTGTTGTTGTCTTTGTTGTTGTCCGTGTTGTTGTTGTTGTTGTTTTGTTGTTGCTGTTGTTGTTGTGTTTTGATATTGTATAGTAGTTGTTGTTATAGATGTTGTTTTTGATGTTGTTTTTTGTAATTTTTAATGTTAATTTTATTGTTGTTGATGTTGTTGCTTTGTTTTTGTTCTATAATATTTGTTCATGTTGTTGATATTATTGTTGTTG
>NC_051398.1:48437386-48442386 GCF_015228065.2 Penaeus monodon
ATATATATATTTGTGTGTGTGTGTATATATATGTGTGTGTGTGTATATATATATATGTGTGTGTGTGTGTGTGTGTGTGTGTGTATATGTATGTGTGTATGCGTGGGTGTATACATACATGTTGTGAGTGATAGCATGTACACAAAAGAAAAAAAGAAAAATCTCCCACGATGCAAAGAAAAACAACAAAAACAAACAAAAAAAATTGTTTTCCTTGTTATCAACAGATGTAATATAATCGAGTTAATTGTTATTATAAACTAATTTTTTTTTTTTTTTTTTGCTTTGTTACTCTTTTATCGATTTATTTTTCATATTTTTATACATGTGACTCTACATTATTTATTTGTTTATTTATTCACATGTCTATTTATTAATCAATCAATTAATTAATTTATTTATTCATTATTACAACAGTTATTCCGTTCATTTAACTTTTCATTTTTATTAGGTATTCCTTTTATCTGTTTTTTCTACCATGACCTTCACCACAAAGATTCAAACTTCCCCTGATCTTTTTTTGATATATTTCTTATCTTTTCTTATCTCTTATCCCCCTTTAAGTTTCCGTTTTATTCCCCCTCTTCCTTTTCCTTCTTCGGCCTTACGTTATGTCGCCATTATATCACGTTCGGTTTTCTGAGATCCTGTTTGAATATCTTCTTGAATTCTCTCTCTCTTTTTGTGCTTTTTTGTGGTATTTTCGTTTTTTTGTTTCTGTTTCTCCATCATCGTCTTTTCCTTTTTCTTCTTCTTCTTCTTTTTCTTGTTGTTGCTGTGCTTCTTGTTCTTCTTTTCATTCTTCTTCTTCTTCTTCTTCTTTTTCATCTTCGTCTTCTTCTTCTTTTTTCATATTTTCTTTCTGATTGTCTTCCCTTTCTTCTTCTTTTCCATCATTCCTTCTCCTTCTCCTTCGTCTTTTTTCACACATCTCCTTCTCCTTTCCCTTAATCATCATCATAATAACAACAAAGATAATGAAAAGAACAACAACAACATTAATAATAATAATAATATTGATAATAATAATAATAATAATAATAATAATAATAATAATATTATTATTATTATTATTATTATTATTATTATTATTATTATTATTATTATTATTATTATTCATTATCATATCATTATCTTATCATTATATATCATTATCATTATCATTATCATTATTCATTATCATTATATTATATTATATTATTATTATTATTATTATTATTATTATTAATTATTAATCATCATTATAATAATAATAATAATATTAATAATAATAATAATAATAATTAATATATAATAATAATAATAATAGTAATAATAATAGTAGTAATAATAATAATAATAATGATAATAACAATAGTAATATAACAATAACATAACAATAATGATAATAATAAAAATGATAATAGATAATAATAATGACAAAGAAATAATAATAATATAATATTATATATATAATATATAATAATAATACATAATATATATAATATTATTATATATTATTATTATTATGATTATTATTATTATTATTATTATTATTATTATTATTATTATTATTATTATATTATTACTATTATTATTATTATACATTATATTATTATTATTATATAACAATAGTAATATTGATAATGATAATAACAACGATACGAATAATACTGATGATAACAATAATAGCAGTAATAATAATAACAATAATGATAATGATAGCAAAAATGTTAACGATAACAATAACAACTATAACAATATAATAATGATAATGATAATAACAATAATGATAATAATAATATAATAATAATAACAATAATAACAACAATAATAATAGAAATAATGATAATAATAATTGAAAAAATAATAATGATAATATAATAGTAACAATAATTATGATAATGACAAAAAACAACAATACTGATAATAATAATATCAATAATGAAAATATTCCTTCTTTTCCTTCTCCTCCTCTTCTTCGTTCATCGCTCCTTTCATCTCCCTACCTTTATTACACCTTCCTTTATCTTCCAGTCCTTCCCATCTCCACCCTTTCGCCTTGGAACGATGTCGAGGAGCCATCAAGAAAACCAAACAAGTATTTTCGAAGAGCTTTTGAGCTGCGAGAGATAAAGAGGACTCGGTGCGTGGAGCTTACACAGTGCATAGCCGGTCGCAGGAGTAAACATGGAAGTGAAACGCGGCGTGTCTTTCCCGTAGATTTTTTCTCAGTGCTCGCCACAAAACCGTCTCTCGTCTTCTCCTCTCCTCTTCGCCCTCCTCCTCCCCCTCTTCTTCTCCCTCTTCTTCTCCCTCCCCCCCCGCTCGCTTTGGCAATGTCATCGCCTCTGGGGGTTGTGTGCGTGTGTCTGTTCGTTCGTGTGTGTGTGAGAGAGAGGAGAGAGAGAGAGAGAGAGAGAGAGAGAGAGAGAGAGAGAGAGAGAGAGAGAGAGAGAGAGAGAGAGAGTTTATGTATGTGTGTGTGTGTGTGTGTGTGTGTGTGTGTGTGTGTGTGTGTGTGTGTGTGTGTGTGTGTGTGTGTGTGTGTGTGTGTGTGTGTGTGTGTGTGTGTGCGCGTATGTATGTGTGTGTGTGTATAAATTTGTACATGTACGTATTTGTTTATTTTTGTGTGTGCGTGTTTATTTGTGTGTGTCTATGTCCGTGTACATCTTTTGTGAACATGCATCGGATATCCTCCCCATGTTGAGGTCACCGAAACGAGTTATTTGGGAAAGAGAGAGGGGGGGGGATGTTTATCGTGTGATTCATGTGCGTGTCTACATGTGTGTTTCTGTGCCTGTGTTCGTATCTGTCCGTCTACTTTATCATTTGTCTACGTCTGTGTCTATGTCTGGTGTCTGCACTTTTTTTTTTATGTTGTAATTGTGTGAATGTTCGCGAATTAAAATGTACTTACTATGCATATATTTGTAATTATGTACATGTTTTATACACATTTTTTAATGAATATATTATGATACTTATGCATGAGTTGCTACGCTCTTACTTGCCTATGCATTTGCACTTTCAACAGAATAATGTTACACGGACAAGCATATGCAATTGTAATAAGCCTCAAGAATACTGCATACTGTGTGCGTACAGAGAGGGGAGAGAGAGAGGGGGAAAAGAGGGGAGAGAGAGAGGAGAGGAAAAGAGAAAGAGAGAGAGAGAGAGAGAGAAAAAGAAGAGAGAGAAGAGAGAGAGAGAGAGAGAGAGAGAGAGAGAGAGAGAGAGAGAGAGAGAGAGAGAGAGAGAGAGAAACAGAAAAAGAGAATCAATATATCCTTCTCTATCTCTTTCCTTTTCTCACCCACCATCCTTCTCCCCTTTACTCTCGCGAATGAACAAAACAAATCAAAAACAAAAAGGCACAAAGAACTCGACTGAACATATATCAAAAAAATTGCAATGAACAAGGAACAATAACCCCTGCATTGCAACGGGCTATCGACTCACTCAACAGCTCAGTCATGTGTGCAACAGAAGAATCACCAATAATGACTTTAACGACTTCGATTCCGGGGAAATGATTACAAATTTAGCTTCATTTCCGCTAATCAAATGCCGATGAAATTAAGGATGATTAAATTAGGCAGAAAATTATGATGATTATTTTATGCAACAAACCCCCCACCCACCCACCCACCCACACATATATGCACCTGCACGTACATGAACGCACATGCACGTACATGAACGCACATACACACACTCACGTAACTACGCATACATATAACCGCAAGAGTATATGAACAGTATGGATATATGGATATATATATATATATATATATATATATATATATATATATATATATATTATATATATATATATATATTTGTGTGTGTGTGTGTGTGTGTGTGTGTGTGTGTGTGTGTGTGTGTGTGTGTGTGTGTGTGTGTGTATGTGTGTTTATGTATGAATATATGTATATATATGTATATATAAACATACGTATATCCATAACATATCACGTATGTTTATTTGAAGATAAACAAAATTAGGCATATAAACAAACAACAGCGTAACTATCACAATAACCACATGAATATAAATCCATTTCGGAAGCTCGATCGAAAATGGACATAAAACGTCAAAAATACACAATCAATTTCAATGCATCGCATGTTGCAGCTGTCCTATTGTGTGTTTTATTGACTTTTATTAGACAGACATTACGAAAATTATATGGAATAATTCAACCACAACTTTTACGATGAATTATAAAAACGATGAATTTTGAAGCATTTTCATTCTCTCAGTCACAAGCGCATTCAGTTCATTTCGTGGATTAAGGGTAATATGTAATCAGTAAGACTGATGGTGGAAAGATGCATAGTGGCAACAGTACAGTCATGACGAGAGTAATAATCAAGAAGAACTTTAATAGCAGTATTACACTATATTAGCATATATTTGAATATATATATGTGTGTGTGTGTATATGTGTGTGAGTATATGTGTGTATATATATATATATGTGTGTGTGTGTGTGTGTGTCTGTGTGTGTGCGTGTGTGTGTGTGTGTGTGTGTGTGTGTGTGTGTGTGTGTGTGTGTGTGTGTGTGTGTGTGTGTGTGTGTGTGTGTGTGTGTGTGTGTGTGTGTGTGTGTGTGTATACATATCTGTTTTCTATCTATCTCTCTCTATCTATCTATCCATATAAGTATATATATATATATATATATATATATATATATATATATATATATATATATATATATATATATATATATATGCTACTGTGTACTCATACAGAGCAATTTGAATGTATATGCAAATTTACATATAAACATGGACGCAAAATTACATATATGTAGTAAAGGGACAAAGAAATAATAATAATAAATAAAGGATGCAACAGAAAACGCGAAAGAGACGAAGCAACAAAGAAAATAGCTGGATTTCCCTCCTAATGACTGTCGCTTCCATTCTTGTGCTAATCGCCTTCTTAATTGCGTGTAGGGCTTCGCCCCCTCCCCTCCCCCCGCCTTCTTCTTCTCTCATTGCTTCTT
>NC_051398.1:48447386-48449886 GCF_015228065.2 Penaeus monodon
AGAGAAATAAAACAAACAGAAAGAGAAAAAACAACAATAATAGAATCACATCTCATATGATCTATACAGCCAATAAAAAAAAAAATAATAATAATAAAAAACAAAAATAAAAATATAAAAAAATGATTCATTTCTACTGTACTTTTCCCTAATGCAGTGACCTCCCAGCCAAGTATGCCGCGTGAACTGCAATATTCATTTTGTCGCAGAAAATGTTCATCTATTCGAGTTATGCGCATTTGCGCAGAAAATGTTCATCTATTTTCCGCCGACTTTAATTCGCATTAAATTTGAAGAACGAATAAAGAATATGTAAATAAAATAAATCAATAAATCACGTGGTGTGTGTATTTGACTTTAGAGTGCCATAGTAAACATATAAACAAGTGGATAAATAAATAAATAAATAAAAATATGGTAAGTAAAGTTTCCAAAACTACTGCCACAATGTTTTAATCTGTTTATGTCATTGGCACGAGTAAGAATATGTAAAAAGATAATATAATCATAAAATGTGTTGGAAGAGATATTATAACTCTACCCCCCAACAATGCTATCCTAATGAATGATATTTTTCCTCCTTATAAAATTTTTTTTAAGTATATCTTTCAACTCCTCCCTCCTCTCTCTCTCACTCTCTCCCTTCTCATTCCCTCTCCTCTACTTCGATGTATCTATCTATTATTTCTATCTATCTTTATCTTTCTATCTTTACTATCTCTATTATCTTCTCTTCTTTATAACTGTTACCTATCTATCTTTTATCCTCTCATCTCTCTCCCTTCCTGTCTCTCCCCTTCTCTTACGTCTTCTTCTTTCTTTACTCTCCTTTCCATCTTCTCTCTTTATCTTCCTTCTCCTCCTCCTTCTTTATCCTCTTTCCTCTCCTCTCTCTTTATCCTCCTACTCTCTCCATTCTCTGCCTTTCTCTTTTCATCTTCTATCTTATCCTTTCCCTCCTTCTACTCTCTATCTTCTTCTCCTTCTATCTCCTATCTCTATCTCTCTATCTTTCTCTCTTTCCTTCTCTCCCCTTCATTACCTCCTTTACCTTCTCCCTTCTTCCTTCTCCTATCTTCTACTCTCCCTTCCCTTACCCTCCCTACTCTCTATCCTCCCTTCCTCTCCTCCTATCTCTCCTCCTCCCTTCCCTTCACCCTCCCTACTTCTCCTCCCTTCCTTCCCTCCCTATTCTCCTCCTCCCTTCCTTACCCTCCTATCTCCTCTCCCTTCCTTTACCTTCCCTATCTCTCCTCCTCCCTATCTCTCCCCCTCCCTTCCCTTACCCTCCCTATCTCTCCTTTGACTTTGAATGCTAAATCTGACACGTGGAAAGGCACTTGTGACAAGAAGCTGGTGTAGCTCACGGTCAGTCTTGTGCGTTTCCGAGAACTGTTCCGGTTTCGAGGGCGACTGAACCTTCCATTGGCTTTGTAGATATCCTGTTCTCTATCTTTCTGTTTCTCCATTCGTATTTTTTTTTAATTCTTTCTTTCTGGTTCTTTCTTTCATTCTCCCTGTCTTTCTGCTTCTTTCTTCTCTCATTGCTTTTCGTCCACATTTTATCTATCTCTCTCTATTCTTCTTTCTGCTTTCCTTTTCTTTCCTCCTATTTCTCTTTACTTACATCTTCTCTATCCCTCCTCCTCGTTTCCTCCAAACGCTCTTTCTCCTTCTCCTTCCTTATTCTTCCTCCTCCTCTTTTCCTCCTCACCCTCCTCCTGTACTCCTCTCTCCTCCTTCCCTCCTTCCACTCTCCTCTACCTCTCTTCCCTCCTTCCCTCTCTCCCCCTCCACTCCTCTCCTTCCCCTCCCTTCCCCTCTCCTCTCCCCCCCCTCCACTCTCTCTATCTCTCCTCTCCCTTCCCCTCCCTTCCCCTCTCCTCTTTCCCCCCCCCTCCACTCTCTCTATCTCTCCTCTCCCTTTTCCCCCACTCTCTACCTTCTCCCTTCCTCCTTCTTCTCTCCCCCCTACCTCCACTCTCCTCTCTCCTATCTCTCCCCCTCACTCTCTCTTTCCCCTCCCTTCCCCTCTCCTCTTTCCCCCTTATCTTTCTCGCATTTTCGCCGACGATAAACAAGAGAGAAACGTTAATAAAGCGTACGATAAGCATGACCTGCGATAGCCCCGAAGTGAACTGCCTTCTTGTCAGCTCAGGTCAGCCCAGGTCAGCTCAGGTCAGCTCAGGTCAGCGTGAAATAAAGAAAGTGAGTTAGTGAGCTTTTTTTTCTTAGCTCTCTGTGTTTTACTACTGACATCACCTTTGTTTGTGGGGAGAGAGAGAGAGAGGAGGGGGAGGGAGGAGAATAGAAAGAGAGGGAGGGAGTTGAAGGGATGGAGAAACAAAGGAGGGAGGGAGTTGAAGGGTAAAAGGAGGAAGAGGGTAGAGGGAAGGAAGAAGAGAGGAGGGTGAAGGGATAGGGAAAGATAAGGAAGAGGCGAAAGGAAAGGGAAAGAGAGGGAGCGATGAAGAGGGGGTGAAGAGATAAATAAAGATAG
>NC_051398.1:48454886-48457386 GCF_015228065.2 Penaeus monodon
TAGATAGATAGATAGAGAGAGAGAGAGAGAGGGGGGAGGAGGAAGAAAGGGAAAGATAATGAAAAAGAGAAAGAAAATGAAAAAGAGAAAGAGAGAGAGAGAGAGAGAGAGAGAGAGAGAGAGAGAGAGAAAGCGAAAAAGCCTTCCTGGAGAGTGCATATTCATAAGTCTGGATTTGGAGTAAGATCCCGAAGAAGAAGAAAAAGGACGAAGAAATAAAAACGGGGGGAAGGACAAGGAGAAAAGGGGAAAATACGGCTTCCATTGTACTCTGAATCTCGAATATTGCCAGTACATTTTTTTTCTTTTCCTCTTATTTCTCCTCCTCTTTTTACTCCTCTCTTTTCTCTTTCTCTTCCTCTTTTCTATTTCGTCCTCCTCCTCTTCCTCTTCTTTTTCCTCCTCCTCCTCCTCTTTTTTCTCTTCCTCCTCTTTTTCCTCTTCCTCTTCCTCTTTATCCTCCTCCTCTTCCTCTTCTTTTTCCTACTACTCTTCCTCTGCCTTTTCTCTTCCTCTCCCTCTTGTTTTTCCTCCTCCTCTTCCTCTTCTATTTTCTCCTCCTCTTTCCCTTCTTTTCCCTCTTTTTCCTCTTCTTTTTCCTCCTCCTTTTCTTAATATTCTTTCTCCTTTCCCTCTTATTCTTCCCCTTCCTCCTTCTCCTCCTCTTTTTTCAAATCTTCTCCCCCTCCAACTTCCTTCCTCCTACCTCTTCCTACCTCTCTCTTCCTTCCACCCTCCTTCCCCTCTCTCTTCCCTCCCGCCTCCTTCCCTCCTCCCTCCTCATTCCTCCTTCCTCCTTTCCTCCTTCTACCTTCCCTCTTCCTCCTTCCTTCCTCCTCTTTCCTCCTCCCTCCTTCCTCTTTCCTTCTCCCTCCCTCCCTCCCTCCCTCCCTTCCTCCTCCTTCCCCTGAATGCAGATCTTAGCAAAGTCTCTCAAGAAGAAAGGAAAAAAAAAAAAGCTTCCGCGAGTCTCGAAGGCAAAAAGAACTTGAGGGAACACTTTGGCATTGTGTCTTTCGGGATTATTCTCTCGAAATTGGTTTTCCTATAGGCTGTTTTCGTTTTTTTTATTATTATTATTTTATTTTCTCTTTCTTCTTGTTTTCCTGGATTTTTTATTATTATTATTTTTCTTATACATACTGACATACATACATACATAAATACATACATGCATATATGTATATATATATATATATATATATGTATATATATATATATATATATATATATATATATATATATATATGATATATATATATATATATATATATATATATATATATCACAATATAATACAATATATATAACACACAAACACAAATACAATACAAATAACACACACACACACACACACACACACACATATATATATATACATACATTCTCTCTCTCTCTTTCTCTCTCTCTCTCTCACTTTCTCTCTCTCTCTCCACCCCTCTCTCTTTCCCTCCCTCCCTCCCTCTCCCCCCTCTCTCTTTCTCTCCCTCCGCATCCGTCTCTCCCTCCCTCTCCCCATCCCTCTCCCTCATTCCCTGTCTCCCTTCCTTCTCAAGACATTATGTTATTACCTAATTCATCCCGAAATGCCGAGACATCGTATTTGTTTTCAAATTAAGTTATCTGTTGACGTTAAAAAAGTTCGCATCCTTTTCGGCGAGAAAGCTCAGGAGATGCAAAGGAAGGCGGAAGAAGTTAGATCACCACCGAAAAAACTAATAGAAATTTAAAAGGACGGATGATTTTAGTAAAAAAAAAAAAAAAAAAATACAAAAAAAAAGGGAAACGATGTATTATTATTTCATTATTTCATCAATTTATTATTAAGAATAATAACTTAAGAATAAATTAATAAATAAGTTATTATATATTTATTCATTTATGTTATTTATATATATAAACATTTATTTACTTATTCTCAATTTATCAATTAATTTAATTAAATCAATTTTATTTATTCGTTAATTCAATTCTATTTATTTGTTTCATTATGGATGGTATTAATCAGAATTCAAGCAATAAATGGAATTGATCAATATTAAAACAATGAAAGGAATTAGTAAAAATTAAAACACTGGGCGGTATTACTAAGCATTACAGAGATAGATGATTGTAGTAATAAAAAAAAAAAAGTTGGATGGTATTAGTAAGAATTACAAAATTAATATGAATATATAATAATATGAATATATTAAATAATTGATATTAGTTAATTAATATGAATATATGAATTAATATGAATATATGAATATGAATTGATATGAATTGATATGAATATATGAATAATATAAGAATTAATATGAATTAAAACGATGAATGGAATTAGTAAAAATTAAAACGTTGGGTGATAAGAATTATAACGATGGACATTATTAGTTAAAATTTAAATTGATGAATGATACAAGTAAATATTTAACGATGGATACAATAATCATTTAAAAGATGCAGTGTGTAGGTGTTATTATTATTATTATCATTATTATTCATCATCATCATCATC
>NC_051398.1:48464886-48467386 GCF_015228065.2 Penaeus monodon
GAGAGGAGAGCGCGAGAGGAGAGAGAGAGCAGGTAGAGAGGGAGAGAGAGAGCGCGGGGGGGGGGAGCGAGGGAGAGCGCGAGAGAGAAAAGAGAGAGAGGGAGAGAGAGAGAGAGAGAAGAGAGAAGAGAGAGAGAAGAGAGCTGAGATAGAGAGAGAGAGAGAGAGAGACAGAGAGAGAGACACCGAGGAGACAGAAAACAGAGAGAGCGAGAGAGAGAGAGAGCGGAAAAAAAAGAGAGGAGAAGAGAGAAAGAGAGAGAGAGAGACAGCAGGAGACAGAGTAGAGAGAGATGAGACAGTAGACAGAGAGATAGAGAGAGACAGGAGACCGGCAAAAGAGAGAGAGAGAGAGAGAGAGAGAGAGAAAGAGAGATAAAGAGAGAGAGAGAAAGAGAGAAACAGAGAGAGAGAAAAGAGAAGAGAGAGAGAGAGGAGAGAGAGAGAGAGAGAGAGAGAGAGGGTGAAAGAGAGAGAGAGAGAGAGAGAGCGATAGAGAGAAAGAGAGAAAGAGAGAGATAAAGAAGAGGGAACGAGCGAGATAAAGAAATGAGAGAAAGAGAGAGAGAAGAGAGCAGAGAGAGAAGAAGAAGAGAGAGAGGCAGAGAGAAAGAGAGAGATGAAGAGAAGAGAGAGAGCGAGAGAGAGAGAAGCGGAAAGAGGGAAAGGAGACAGACGAGACAGATCGAGTAGAAGAAAGAGAGAGACAGAGAAGCGGAGAGAGAGAGAGAGGAGGTAGAGAGAGAGAGATAGAGAAGAGAAAAGAGAGACAGAAAGAGAGACTAAAAGATGAGAGAGAAGAGATAGAGAAGGAGAGAGAGAAAATAGAGAGAGGAAGAGCGAGAGGTAAGAGAGAGAGAAAGGAGAGAGAGAAAAAAGATAGAGAGAGATGAGAGCAGAGTAGAGGAGGAGAGAGAACAAGAGAGATAGAGAGAGAGAAGATAGTAGATATAGATAGAGATAGAGAGAGAGATATGGATAGAGAGAGAGAGATAGATAGAGAGAGATAGAGAGATAGAGTAATATAGATAGAGATAGATAGAGAGATAGTAGATAGAGAGAGAGAGAGAGAGAGATAGGAATAGTAGAAGAGATATTATATGTATTTTATATATATATATGGATATAGATGTATCGTATTGTATACGTAGATATGATATATTCTATATATGTATCTATGGAGGATGTATATATATCTAGCTAGGATATGTATATAGATAGACGCGATGGATAAGATATATCTTGGATCGATGTATATATATGTATCTATGTATTTGTATCTATATCTATGGATGATGTAGAGCGGAAAGAGAGAGAGAGAGAGATGAGAGGGAGAGAGAGAAAGAGGAAGAGAGAGAGGAGAGAGAGAGAGAGATAGATACTATATAGAGAGATAGGTATAGGTATATGTACATTATATGTAGCTAGATATGATATAGGGGTATATAGATGTATGATATATAGAGATAGAAGATTATATAGAATATATCTATAGTAGATATAGATATAGATATATAGATATAGATGAGGATAATTGAATGAAGGGGGTTGGAAAAAAGGTTACCCCATATGGTCCGGTTAGGCAGTTATAGGGGTGTGTGTAGAGAGATACGATAGAGAGATATAGAGAGAGAGAGAGAGAGAGAGAAGAGATAGAGGAGGAGCGAGGAGAGGAGGAGATGAGAGAGGAGAGAGAGAGAGAAGATAGAAAGAGAGAGATACAGAGAGAGAGACAAAAAGAGAGAGAAAGAGAGAGAAGATAAGAGAGAGAGAAAGAGAGAGGAAAGAGAGAGAGGAGCGAGAGAGAGAGAGAGAGAGAGAGAGAGAGAGAGAGATACAGAGAAAATAGAGACAGAGAAAGAGAGCCAGAGAAAGACAGACAGAGATAACATGATACAGAGAAACAGATACTAGAGGAAACAGAGGCAATGAAACCAGAGACAGAGAAAGAGAGACAGAGAACGAGTAGACGTGATAGATATAGAGAGAGATATATATATATATTGAGATATAAATTATATAAGTATTATAGATAGATAGATATAGATATTATATATCTATATATATATTTATATACATATATATATATAGATATATATATATATATATACTATATTATTTATATGTATTATTTAGATGTATATAATTTTATGTATATATGTTATATGTATTATGTTTATATGTATATGTGTATAGTGTATATATTATATATGTATACTATATATAATATATATGTATAATAGTTATATAGTATATTTAATATTATTTATATAATTTTTGTATATATATATGATATATATATGTAGATATATATATATAATATATACATGATATATAGATATATATATATATATATACACACACATAGAAATGAATACGGATATGTATAACACGTTAATTCATTTATATAGATATATTATATAGTATATATAATATGAGTAGGAGATATGATATATAGATAATATAGATAGATATAGACATAATATATACAGATAGATAC
>NC_051398.1:48472386-48473595 GCF_015228065.2 Penaeus monodon
AAAATTACAAGCACTGGTAATATGTCTATATGCATACAGGTTGTTATATAGATAGAGATACATACATACATACGTACATACATTTATATATACATACATACATACATATTTACTTAACTACATGCATACATAGATTGCTTGTATATATCTTCCTTTCTCTGTTGTTTTTTTAGTTATCATTATTATCACTATTATTATTATTATTATTGTGACAATATCTCATATTCTTTATTTTGTTTTCCCCCTTATTCGTGTTCGTTTTCATTGCCTTCCTTTCACTTTCTGTTTGCATTTATCGTTTGTTTCATTCTCTTTTATTTTATTTATTCATTTTTTATTATTTCTATTTTTTATTTATTTATTAATTACTATTACTATTATTATTTTTTTGAGGGGGTTATATTTTCCTTTTCTCCGAATATCATTCTCTCTCTCTCTCTCTCTCTCTCTCTCTCTCTCTCTCTCTCTCTCTCTCTCTCTCTCTTTCTCTATCTCCCTCTCTTTCCCTTTCACTCTAATTCTCGTACTTTCACTCTCACTCTCAATCTCTCTCACCCTCACTTACACTCTCACTCTCGTTCTCGCTCTCAGTCAGTCACTCGCTCACACTCTCACTCTCACTCACACTCTCACTCCAACTCCCTGTATCACTCTTACTCTCCCGTAATACACTCCTCAAAACCAAGGACTTAAAACACAGAAACGAAAGCTCTCTGTGTATTAAACTTTGCCTGGAAAAAACAACAACAATAATGACACAGACTTGCAATAAAGTCAGTTCCGTTCTTTGCTTTATTTTCTGTTAGTGAAAGAGTGGACAGTAGGTTAATGGGATAATCGTGAGGTTTCCCCCCCGCTAAACAATCATTTTGACAGATTTTTTTAAGGATAATTCGCGCTAAAGGCGATTATAAAAAAGGGGCAAAGATTGTAGTAAAAGAGCGTAGTCGACACGAGCGTCAGGAAAGAGGGATCGTGAATGATAGAGATTACCTGTGTGATAAGAGAGAGAGATATGATAGATAGAGAGAGAGAGAGAGAGAGATAGATAAGAGCGGAGAAAGAGCGAGAGAGAGAAGACGAGTATATATATAGTAGAGACAAATTCGGAAAGATACATTAGAGATACAGATTATAGACTACAGAGATTACAGTAGAGATAGAATACATATATAAAAATATGTATAACATCTTATTTACACATTATAT
>NC_051398.1:48473695-48478695 GCF_015228065.2 Penaeus monodon
ACCCCCTTTTATAAATTTTAAAAATTTTTTTTGGGGGGGGGGGGTTTTTTTTTGGGGGGGGGGTTTTTTGGGTTTAAATGGGGTTTTGGGGTTTGGGTTTTTTTTTATTATTTTTTTTTTTTTTTTTTCTCTCAAAAAACCCCCCCAAAAAAAAAAAAAAAAACCCCCCCCCAAAATTTTAAAAAAAAAAAACCCCTCCCCCAAAAAAAAAAAAAAAAAAAAAAAAAATTTTTAAATTTTTGTTTTTTTTTTTAAAATTTCCCCTTTTCCTTTTTTAATTTTTTTTTTTCCCCCCCCCTTTTTCCCCCCCCCCCCCCTTTTTTTTTTTAAAAATTTTTTCCCCCAATTTTTTTTTACCCAAAATTTTAAAAAAAAAAAAAAAAAAAAAAAAAAAAAAAAAAAAACCCCCCCCCCCCCCCCCCCAAAAAAAATAAAAAAAAAATTTTAAAAAACCCAAAAAAAAACCCCCCCCCCCCCCCCCCCCCCCCCCCCAAAACCCCCCCCCTACCCCCCCCCCCAAACCCCCCCCCCCCCCCCCCCCCCCAAAAACCCCCCCCCCCCCCCCCCCCCCCTTTTTTTTTTTTTTTAAAAAATTTTTTTTTTTTTTTTTTTTTTAAAAAAATTTTTAAAATTTTTTTTTTTTCCCCCTTTTTTTTTTTTTTTTATTTTTTTTTTTTAAATTTTTTTTTTTTTTTTTTTCCCCCCCCCCCTTTCCCTTTTTAAAAAAAAAAACCCCCCCCCCTCCCCTTTCTTAAAAAAAATTTTTTTTTTTTTTTTTTTTTTTTTTTTTTTTTTTTTTTTTCCCCTTTTATTTTTTCCCCATTTTTTCCTTTTTTTTTTCTTTTTTTTTTCCCCCTTTTTTTTTTTTTTTTTTTTTAAAAATTTTTAAAAATTTTTTATTTTTTTTAAAAAAAGGGGGGGGTTTTGGGTTTTTTTAATTTTTTTTGGGGGGAAAAGGCTTTTTAAAAAATTTATTTTTTTTTCCCCTTTTTTTAATTATTTTTTTTAAAAAAAATTTTTTAAATAAAAAAAAAAAAAAAATTTTTTTAAAATTTAATTTCCTTTTTTTTTAAAAAAACCCCCCCCCCCCCCCTCCCCTTATTTATATTTTTTTATTTTTTTTTTAAAAAAAAATTTTTTTTTTTCTCCCTTTCCCCAAAATTTTTTTTTTTTTAAAATTTTTTTTTTTTTTCCCCCCTTTTTTTAAAATTTTTTTTTTTTTCCCCCTTTTTTTCCCCTTCCCCTTCTTTCTTTTTTCTTTTTTTTTTTCTTTTTGGGGGGGGGGGGGGTTTTTGTGTGGGGGGTTTTTTGGGTGTGGTGGGTGTGTGTGGGTGTGTGTGGGGTTGTGTTTTTTGGGGGGGGGGGTTTTTTTGTGTCTTTGTGGGGGGGGGGGGGGTTTTTTTTTTTTTGTGTGGGGGTGTGTGTGTGTGGGGGGGGTTGTGTGTGTGGGGGGGGGTGTGTGTTTTTTTTTTTTTTTGGGTTTTTTTTTTTTTTTTTTTTTTTTTTCCCCCCCCTTTTTTTTTTTTTTTTATTTTGTTTTTTTTTTTTTCTTTTTTTTTTTTTTCTTTTTTTTTCCCCTTTTGGGGGTTTTCCCTCCCCCCCAAAAAAAAACCCCCCCCCTTTTTGGGGGCCCCTTTTTTGGGGGGCCCCCCGGGGAACCCGGGGAAAAAAAGAAAAAAACCCCCCAAACCAAAAAAAAAATTTTTTTTTTTTTTTTTCTTTTTTTTTTTTTTTTTTTTTTGGGGGGGTTTTTTTTGGGTTTTGGTTTTGTTTTTTTTTTTGTTTTTTCTCTTTTTTTTTTTTTGGCCCCGGGGGGTTTTTTTTTTTTTTAAATAAATAAAAAAAAAAAAAAAAAAAAAAAAAAATTTTTTTTCCTTTTAAAACCACTTTTAAAGGGGGGGTTTTTAAACCCCCGGGGGGTTGACCTAAACAGGGGTTGTGGGGCCCTTAAAAATTACAAGCACTGGTAATAAAGTCCCCATATGCATCCCGGTTGTTTTTATAGATTTTTAAAATACATACTACAAAACGTTTCATACATTTATATATACATACATACATACATATTTACTTAACTACATGCATACATAGATTGCTTGCATATATCTTCCTTTCTCTGTTGTTTTTTTAGTTATCATTATTATCATTACTATTATTATTATTATTGTGACAATATCTCATATTCTTTATTTTGTTTTCCTCCTTATTCGTGTTCGTTTTCATTGCCTTCTTTTCACCTTTCGTTTTTCATTTTTTCGGGGGTTTTTTCTCTTTTTTTTTATTTTTTCATTTTTTTTTTATTTCTATTTTTTATTTATTTATTAATTACTATTACTATTATTATTTTTTTGAGGGGGTTATATTTTCCTTTTCTCCGAATATCATTATCTCTCTCTCTCTCTCTCTCTCTCTCTCTCTCTCTCTCTTTCTCTATCTCCCTCTCTTTCCCTTTCACTCTAATTCTCGTACTTTCACTCTCCCCTTTTCAAACTCTCTCACCCCACTTACCTCTCACTCTCGTTCTCGCTCTCGGGGGCAGTAAAAATCGCTCACACTCTCACTCTCAATCTCCCCTCTCACTCCCAAATCCCTGTATCACTCTTTCTCTCCCGTAATACACTCCCCAAACCAAACTTAAAACAGAAACGAAAACTCTCTGTGGGATTAAACTTTTGGGCCCGGGAAAAAAACAACAAAAATGACACAAACTTGCAAAAAAATTTGTTTTTTTTCTTTGCTTTATTTTCTGTTAGTGAAAGAGTGGACAGTCATGTAATGGGATAAATCTGTGAGGATTTTACGCTAAGACAATCATTTTGTATTAGATTTTTTTTAAGGATTAATTTCGCGCTAAATTTGTGCGATTATAAAAAAGGGGCAAAGATTGTAGTAAAAGCTCGTATTCGAACGAGCGTCATGAAATAGGGTTTGTGAAAATTTTATTTATCCTGTATATAATATATATATATATATATATATATATTTTTTTTAAAAAAAATATATATATATATTATTTATTATATATAAATATATATATATATACCTACATACAACATATATATTACATATATATTATATATTTTAAAATTATTTATATATATTTTTTTTAAAAATTTTTATACTTAAATTACATATATATAATATATAAAACCCCAAAATACTTACATATTATACATATATACACATAGGGATATACCTATATATTATACATTATACACATAATATACATATACACAACACACACATATATATAAAATATATATATATATATTTTATTATATATATTATATTATATATATATTAATATATATATTATATTATATACACATATATATGAATATATATAAAATTCATAAACATCTTGTGTATATACTGGAACACACAACGTATATGTATTGCATATGCAAAAGACATGACTCTGAAAAAATCGCAAACTGAACACTAAAACTTTTTGAAAAGCCCAAAAGACCAAATACTTTTCAGTTGATAAAAAGCACTGCAAAAACGTGACCCCGAGCATTTTTTTTATAAATTTAGTGTTGCTAGGAACCCCTTTTTTTTCAATTAAAGGTTTTTTTAACTCTTTTTTCTTTTTTCTTTCTAGGATGTATTAATTTTCTCTCTTTTTTCCAGTGTTTCAGAGATTCTTTTATTCGGGTTTCTTGTTAATTTTTTTTTTTTCGATGGAAATATTAATGTTTCGTGATTATCAAATTTGGGAAATTTCCGATTTCCCTTTTCATTTAAATGGGGATTTGGAGACAGGGTATAAAACAGCCAAAGAGATGGCAGGGGCGGGGGGGTGGAAGATATAGAAATATATAGATCTATTTCTTATTCTATACAGAGCACGAAATATACATTTATATTCTGGTTTTCTTCTTCACATTCGAGATCGAACTTCCGAAGATGCGAAGGTCTCTCAAAACATTTTCACTCCGGCCGAGCGTTGAAACAAAACCCGCATTTTTCCCAAATTTTTTTGTGTTGTGAGGGGGGGGGGGGGGAAAGATTTTTTGGGCACAGGGCTGAAAAAAAAACAAAAAGGAGGTTGGTGTCGGTTGGGTGAGAGAATGGGCGGAGTGGGTTGTGTTCTTCTGCGGGCGGGACGAGAGAGGAACGGCAGGCAAATAGCGAGCGAGCGCGGGTCACACGTGCGGGGGCGCGAGAACGTGAGGGTGCGTGTGCTCAGCGTGGAGGCAGGTAGCACACTGAGCTCGTTCTCGCCTCTGCCTTCAAACCCTCAGCCGCGCCCGCCCACTGGCCCCCGCGGATACCCACTTGCGTTCGGTCTCCTTATAAATCTATCCATTTATCTATTTGCTTCTGTCTCCCTTCATACTATCTCTGTATCCATATATCCATTCGCTTCTACCTCTCTTCATAACAACTATCTATCCATATATCTATTCTCTTCTATCTCTCTTCTACATTATCTATCCATATATCTAGTCGCATATATCTCCTTTCATAACATCTATCTATCCACATATCTATTTCCTTTGATCTCCCCTCAAACTATCTATCCATATATCTATTTTCTTCTATCTCCCTTCATAATATCTACCGATTCTTCTATTTATTTATTCTTCAATTTATCTAGTTTTTTCTTTCTTTTTTATCGAAATGACATTTACATCAATCATCCTTTAACATGAAAGTTATATATAAGATCATAATCGTTGGAATTAACTTAATATTTTCTCTTTTTTTCTCTCTCTCCTTTTTATCTCTATTTCATTCTCATGTACGTCGTTTGTTTGTACATAAATATATCATATTAAATTTTACTTCCTATCATGGTCTACAATCTTGAGTTATTTGTTTACTTACTTTGAAGAAGTTCATCCATTATTTAAACATATGATCTGATCATATATATTCATGTAATGGGTAAAAATATTAAATATGTTAACTGTTTTTCTTTGTCAACTTCCATGGATATATAAATAATAACTAAAGTTATTTACGATCGTTGAGATTAACAACAACACTTTCCT
>NC_051398.1:48496195-48503695 GCF_015228065.2 Penaeus monodon
ATATATATATGATGATACAAAGACTACGACGTAATATATATATATATATATAATATTATATAATATATATAGATATATAAATATTGATAGAGATAGATGTATATATATATGCTAATATATACACACACAAATACATACGTACATATATATGTAATTTTTTTTAATATATTATATATATATATATTATATATATATATATATATTATATATATATATTATATATATATATATATATACATATAGAGATACTATATGTGTTGTGTACGAATTTTTCTATCTCTACATATATATGTGTATCAAGCTGCCATTCGCGCGCCAGACATTCAAAACAAGCATTTCTATTCAATCTCTTTTCCCTAAATAAACCGTCCCTGTTGGACTCGAAAATCCTCGAGGCCAAATCGAATCTTAGGAGGTTAAAGGAAGTTGAGGGGAAGGAAAAAAACTGAGGGGGAAAAAAGGTGGCATCGGGAAAACGTATGAAAAAAAGGGGGAGATATAGATGAACACTATCTCTCCCCCCTTTTTTTTGTTTTGAGTGGTTTGATTTGTGTTGTGCCTTCTTTGTTTGTCTTTGTTTTTGTTTTTTTTTTCGTTGTTTCGTCTCTGTTTTTTTTTTTACTCTTTTGTTGGTATCACGAGAGTTCTTTTTTTTTCTTTTTTTTGTTTCATTTGTTGTTGAGCTTCATTTTCTCTCTTCTTTTTCTCTCTTTTGTTTTTATCTTTCCCTGTCTTTTCACTTTTTTTTTCTTTTTTTCTCCCTTTCTTTAATTATTCTCCTCTCTATTCCTATCTTTCTCTGCTTACTCTTTCTATCAACCTCCTCTCTCTCCCTTTAATCTCATTTCTCCATTCTCCCTTCTCTCCTCTATTCCACTTTCCTTCCTCTTCCACCATCCTCCCCTTTCTCACTCCTTCTGCTGTTTCCTTTATCTCTCTCGTACTTACCCCCCCCTCCCTCCCGGAATTCTACCCCCCCCCCCCAGCTCCCTCTCCCTGGAATCTGGAAAAAAGTTGCGGCCGATCCGATTGTTGGAGAATTGCTTCCCGGGAATGGGAATCTGCGCCGCTTCTTTCCCTTTACTTAACGCAGAAGAGGGAGAAAGGGGGAGGGTGGGGAGGTGTATGTCTATTCTCCTCGTTCTCTTCCTCTTTCTTATTGTGCGGTATTTTTCGGGAGTGAAGGTCGGTACTGTGAGGGAGTGAGGGAGGCGCGAGTGAGACTCGCTCATCTCTCTGTACTCTCTCTTTTCCTCGAGGAGCTCTTCTCGTTCTTCTCTCTCTCTCTCTCCTCTGCTCTATCTTCATCTGCTCTCCATTTCTTACTTGGATGGAAAGGGTACGAGAGGTCCGATAGCGATGGCATTGCGGTAGTGGTATCTTATCAGGTCGTAATCCTCCGTCTCTGAGAGAAGGATGAGTGACTACCTGCAAAGTCACCTTTTGCTGACAAGAAGTGAAGGAAAAAGAGTAGCAACTTTGCTCCCTGTCGGGACTTTGGATAAGAGAGGATGCTGCCTGCTCTCCTTCTCATGAGAGGAGAGAAGGCGACAGGCAGTTCGACCTTTCCTCACCTTGCAACGGAAGAGAACGAAAGAAAGGAACGTCCACGTCCTTTGTCTCCTCCCCTCCTCAAGGAGGAAGAAGGGTGACCGAGCCTATCCAGTGAATGAAGAGAATGAGTAACCTAATCCTCATACGTCTCCTTCTCACGGATATGAGAGCCAGGATGTCTCCGGGAGAGCTCTCTGATCTAAGTGAGAAGTCCACAGGTGACTCCTATCATTCTCCTATGCGATGGAGACTTAGACCTGCTACTTCTGCCGCCTGAGGACAACGTAGAGTGTCCCCATTCCTGACGTCTTCCTTCTCTCCCTGTACGAGGCATCGAGCATCTCGCTCTTCCTCCTTCTCATCACGTGTCAGAAAAGTGGAAGGGCAATGCCTGCTCATGGCTTCTCCTCAGGTAGGTCAATACTTCTGTATCTCTCCGGGAGAATCACAGAACACCTGGAGTGTCCTCCGTCTTCCCCTGAGACTGCATTGTGCGCTCTTCTCTGGAGAGAAGTGTATACTGCGGGAGTGCTCTCTCCTCTCATCTCTCTCCCTCCTGCATTAGAATGTACTGCCTGCTCCCTTCTCCTTTCCTTCTCATATGACAATCGCCTGTTTAGACTCCTCTCTCTCCTCGGATTGCTGATCTCACCCCGCGTAATTCGTCAAGAAAGACAGGCTCCCCACTTCTCCCTCCTCCTCCCTGAAGAAGGGAAGAAGGAAGGAGAGATACTCATTTCGTGTCGGAAAGGCGTCCCTAGTCCTCCTCACGAGAAGAGGAGACGTTGCTCTGAACCGAGATAAGTTATGAGAAGTGTGACCTCTCCTTCTATCGTCTCTTAGAGTTAGTCCTCACCTCTGTATAAGCGAATGCTGTCCTTCTTTTTCTCCTCGTTCTCCTTCTCGTGACTTCTACTCCCCCTTTCTCAGCGCGTATGTAACTCTCCTGTCTGTCTTCTTGAGTGGAGATTCTCCTTTTCCTACAATGCGAATCCCCCCTCCTTTTATTTCTTCTCATGTGGTGTGTAGTCTTCGGGCTGCTTCTTTCTCCTCACTAGAGTGTATATCTGATCCCTCGATTCCCTGGTATTTTCTTAGTATGGAGAGACCTTTCCGCTCGGCCCTTGTGAGGTGTTTCTCTCTCTTCCTTCTTCTCCTCCCCTCTTTTTTCTTTCGTGAGTGTCCTGGTGATGCAAGGGCACTTCCCTTTCCGTCCTTTCTTACGCAAGGTGTTCTTTTATTTGTTGACTGGGAGGCAGTGTGGATGCCATACCTCCCATCTCCCCCTTCCGGTGCACAGGTCATTTACTCTTTCTTTCTGTATTTTCCCCCCTCGCCTCCCCCCCACATCCCTCCATCTGGTACGGACCCTCAATGACCCTCCCCTCATCCTCCCACTAATCTTCCCCTCCTCGCCTCCTCTTGTCTCCTAGAGTGTATAATGGGAATGAGTTTACCACTTTCCTTCCCCCCCTGACCCTCCCCCCCGTCCCCCCCCCTCCCTCATTCCCCCCCACCCAACGTCATAAACCTCCAGAACCTCCTCCCCCCCCCCCTCCTCTCCCCTCTACCTAATAAATTACCTCTTCCTCCTCTTCTTCCTTCCCCCCCTGACTTCCCCTCTCTTCCCCCCTTCTCTTACCTTCTAAAGACTTCTGTCAGGCCTTCCTGTCCTAGTCCTCTCTCTCTCGTTCTGCGAATCTCCTTCTTCTGAAGTCTTCTCCTCTCTCCCCTCTCCCTCCTCCCTCTCATACGTCAAAAGCGACCATCTCCCCCTCTTTCCTTAACAAGAACTGACCACACCCCCCTGTGTCCCCTTCCCTCTCTTCCCTTCTCCGATGACCACAACAAGTCCCTCCCCTTCTCCTTCTCCTGCATCTCTTCACTCTCTATTATACTTCTCTATCTTTCTTTAGTCAGGAATGTCACTCCTCTCTCCTTATTTCTCCCTATCTCTGTAGGCACGACGTCCCTGCCCCGCTAACTCCTCTCTGCAGTTGATAAGACCACTCCCTCTCTCCCTCCCTCCCTCTCCTCGGTGACGTGGAGAGATCCTTATTTCCTGTGAATGTGCCTATTATCCCCGCCTAACGTTCTTCCTTCTCTCTCCAGGAGCTTTATCTTCTCCCTCCTTCTTCACGAGGAGTTCACCTTCCTTCTCCTATCATCACTGTGCAAGACGTTCTTCCTTTCCCGCCTCTTCCTCTCACCTAGACTCTCTCCTTTCTTTCTCCGCAGGGCGTCTCTCCAGGAAGACAGAGAAAAAATGAGAGAAGAGAAGAAGGGAGAAGAATGTAGTTAGTACGTGAGAAAGGAACGAAAGGAAGAAAGGAGAAAAGAAAGAAAGAAGAAAAAATGTAGAAGAGAGAAGGAGGAGATGAGAGAGGGAGGAAGGAGAAGAGAAGGCGGAGAGGAGGAAAAAGGAGAGGGAAGGAGGAGAAGAAAGGAGAAGAAGAGAGAAAGAAGGAGAAAGAAGGAGAAAGAGAGGGGGGGAGAAGGAGGAAAGGAGAAAGAAGAGAAGGGAAGGAGAAGGCGAGAAGAAGAAGGAGAAATGTGGAAAGGGAGAGGGGGAATGAGAAGTGAAGGAAAGGGAAGAGAGAGGAAAAAGGAGAAAGGAAAGAAGGAGCAGGAGAAAGAAAGAAGAAGAGGGAAAAAGAGAGAAGCGAGGAGAAAGGGACAGAGAGAAAGGACTAGGGAGAAGGAGGAGAGAAGGGAGGAAAGGATTTTGAGAAAGAGAGAAGGAGGAGAGAGGAAGGAGAGGAAGGGAGAAGTGAGAAAGGGGAGGGGAGGAGAACAGGGCAGAGGGAGAGAAAGGAAGAAAGGAGGAGAAGAAGAAAAGAAGAAGGAAGAAAGAGAGAAGAAAGGAAGGAGAAGGAAAGAAGCGTGAAGATAAGAAGAAAGGAGAAACATAAAGAAGAAAAAGAGAGAGAAGCAAGAAGAGAAAAAAGGAGGAAAGGGAGAAAAGAGAACAGAGAGGGAGAATGACGGAAAAAGGGGGGAGAGGAGAAGTGAGAAGAGGCAGGAGGAAGGAGAAAAGCGGGAGAAGGAGACAGAGAATCGGAGAAAGGAGAAAAAGAGAGAGAAGGGAGGAAGTGAGAAGAAGAAGAGAAGAAAGGAGAGAAAGAGGGAGTAATGGAGAAGAGAAGAAGAAAGAGAAAGGAAGAAGGAGAAAGGGAGAAGAACGGGAGGAAGAGAGAAAAGGAGAGAAAGAAGAAAACGAGAGTCAGACGAGAAGGAAGAGAAAGAGAGAATAGAAAGGAGAAAGGGACGGAGAGAACAGAGAAGCAAGAAAGAAAGAGATAGTGAGAGGAGAAAGAAGGATAGGAAAGGAAAGAAGAAGAAGGAAAAAGAAGGGGAAGGAGGAAGAAAAGAGAAAGAGAAGATAGAAGAGAAGGAGACAGAAGAGGGAAAAGAGGGAAAAAAAAGGAGAGAAGAAGGGAAGAAGAACAAAAGAGAAAAGGCAGAGAAAGACTGACGACGAGAGAAGAGAAGGAAGGAAGAGAAGGAGAATGGGAGAAGGAGAAGTGAGGTAAAGAAGAGGATGGATTGAGAAAGAAAAGAGGGAAAGAGAGAAGGGAAGAAGAGAGAAGAGGAGGGAGGAGAGGAGGAGAAGAGAAGAACGAAAGAAAGAGAGAAACGAGAAAAAAAGAAAGAGGAGGGAGAGTAGCGGAGGAATTGAAGGAGAAAGGAGAGAGAGTCGGAGAAAAGAGAAAGGATGGAGGAGACGAGAAGGAGAAGAGAGGAAGAGAAGATAGAAAGAGTAGAAGCGAGAGAAGAAGAAGAAAGAAAGAACACGGGGAGACACAAGGCCATGGAGCGTGACTATGGATGGAGAGGAGCCGAGAGAAGAGAAGAGGCGAGGGAGCAGGGGGGAAACGCGATGAGGATAGAAGAGGGAGATGGAGTCGAGGAGAGAGGCATGGAGGCTGGAGAGAAGGAGAAGAAGAAAAAGACGGGAGGGATGCAATTGGGAGGGAGGGGAGAGGGGAGGGAATTACTCGATGGCGAGGTCAGATGGGACTGGGAGGGAGGGAACTAGGGAGGAGGAGGAAGGGAATGCAAGGAGGAAGGAAAGGGAGGGAGAGGAAGGGGAGCAAGAGAAGGGTAGAGGAAGGGAGGGGAAGAGGAAAGGGAGCGCCGAGGAGAGTAAGAGGGAAAGATGAGGGGAAGGGTAGAAGAGAAAGTTATCGGAGGGGCAAAGCAAAGAAATTGGATTATACGATATCTATATATATATATAATAGTACCATATATATATATATATATATACTATATATTCTTTTTTCTTAGCTTGATCCCAGTTTGATATGGCGGTCGCCTCATGATAATTTGGGTTGTGGCTGTTCTCGGCAGGTTATGTCAGTTAGGTAGTTATAGTTAGTCAGTTCAGTGTTATGTTAGCAGCAGAGTTAGCTTTTCATGGCCGGATTTTTCCCCCCACCTCCGGGGACCCGCCAACCCACAACCCTATCTCCATTCACCCCGGGCCCCCCGGGCGGGACCGGCACCGATTGGGGCTGGTCTTGCCCACCCAGTGGATAGAGTGGCAGTAGGGGCTAAGGTAGGCAATCGAGAATGAAGTTCCTTGCCCCAAGGGAACAACGCGCCGGGGTTTTGACCGTAACCTCGAACTCGAGCCGTACCGGACAGTCTTGAGTACGATGCTTGACCATCGGCCACCGCGGGCCTCCCTTTATCGGGCTTATATATATATATATACATTATATATATATAGATATATAGATATATATATAATATATATCTATATATGTTTTTTGTGGTGTGGGGGGGGTATGTAGATAGGGATCGATTGAATAGAGAGAGAGATAGATATGTGATATGATATTAGATATATTAGGGGGATGTGTTTGTGTGTGTGTGTGTGGTCGTGTGGGTGTGGTGTGTTGTGTGGCGGTGGGTGGGGGTGGGTGAGCGTGTGGGTGGGGGGGAAGGGGGGTGGATGGTGGTGGGTGGGGGTGTGTGTGTGGGGTGTCATGTGTGTGTGTATATGTGGGTGGGGGCCGGGGGGGGTGTATGTGTGTGTGGGTGTGTGTGTGGGTGTGTGTTGGTGTGTGTGTGTTGGTGTGTGTGTGTGGTGGTGTGTGTGGGTGGGTGTGTGTGTGTGTATACATACATAAAGAGTAGAGAGCAGATAGAGATAGAAGAGAGAGAGAGAGAGATATATATAGAGATTATTATACATATACATACATATATGTATGGAGGTTACATATATAGTGAAATAATATACATATAGGAGATGATATATGATAATAGATATATACGATATGAATATACAGTTAGATTATAAAAGATATAGGACAGAGATACAAGAGTATACAGGAGATACATATATACATATGATACGTACATATATACATGTATATGCATATATATATATATATATACATATATACATAGTATAGTATTGACAAATGCTTTATATATATATATACATGTATATACATATATAAATATAATAATATATAACATATATATTTTTTTTAGAGAGAGAGTTATATATAAAGATATTACATATATAGATACATATATACATATACATACATATATACATATATATATATATACATATACATACATATATACATATATATATATATATACAAATATATATATATAGAGAGAGAGAGAGAGATAGAGAGAGAGATAGAGATATTGATAGAGAGATAGAGACAGAGACAGAGACAGAGATAGAGACAGAGACGGAAATGAGACAGAGACAGAGACAGAGATAGACGATAGAGATTAGAATAGAAGATAGAGATAGAGATAGAGATAGAGACAGGAGACAGAGGGGGACAGAGAAGAGACAGAGACAGAGATAGAGATAGAGATAAAGATAAAGAAAGAGACAGAGAGAGAAGAGAGAGAGATGGCGATGAGAGAGCAGCGACCTTAGAAAAGTCGAGGCTCGACCCAACCGGA
>NC_051398.1:48506195-48513695 GCF_015228065.2 Penaeus monodon
GAAGAAGGGAACGAGAAGAGAAACGCAGAGAAGACCCAGAGAACGAGAGATGAAAAGACAAGAAAAAGAGCAAACAGAAGCATGCCAAGAGATAGCAGACAGAGAGAGGAGAAAAAGAAGCAGAATGAGAGAGAGGAGAAAGAAGCTAAGGAGAAGAGCAAAGCGAGCAAAAGCAGAGAGAAAAACAAAAGACAAATAAAAATTAATAAGAGAAGGACTTTTTTTTTCTTTTCTTTGACGCCTCTCTTGTTATATTTAGTCTTTTTTACACCCAAATCACAAAAATACCAGACACACACACACACACACACACACACACACACACACACACACACACGCACATTTTTTTCTTTTCTTTTTTTTTTCTTTCTTTTTAACGTGTGTCTTTGTGTATCTTTTTATTTTCTAGCGTACGTATAGGTTTCAATTCTATGTTTCCATATATGTCTACTATGGATATCATTTCACTCTATTAAACTCCTTCATTTTTTATATATTCTATTTTTTTGTTCCTTTTTTTATAAGTTTTTTATTATCTCCGACGGGCTTTTTTCGCTTTCGGTCGTGGCTTTAGCAGGAAATGGAGGGAAAATGAAAAGAAGAAAGAAAAGAAAAAGGAAAACAAGTGCCGTCAAGTGGTAAAAAATACGACAAGATTTTTCCATTCTGTCTTCTTCGATAGTTCTCTCATTTTCTCGTTTTTCCCCTTTCTCTTTTCTTCTTTTCACTATTTTGTTCGCATCATTTAGTTCTGTTTGTATTAATCTGTTATATCTTCTCCTTTTCATTTTCTTTTTTCTTCTGTATATCTAATTCCTTCTTCCTCCTTTCATTTCATTTTTTTCTGGATATCTAATTCCTTCTTCTTCTTTTCTTTCTCGACACTTCTTCCTCTTCTTTCTTTAACTCCTCCTCACGATCTCTTCCTCATCCCTCTCTTCCTCCAACTTCTTCTAATTCTGCATGCCTCTTGTCTCATCCCTTCTATTGTCTCTCCTTCTAAATTTCATGCTCCTTCTCCTTCTCCTCCCAATCCTCTTCTTCCTTCTCCCTCTTCCTCCTCTTCCTTCTCGTCTTCCTCCTTCTCCTCCTCCCTCCTCTTCACCCCCCCCTTTTCCACCTCCTCTTTCTCCATCTTTTTCCTTATACCTCCTGCTCCTCTGCCTCATCACTCATACATCTTCTCCACTCAGTGCCCTGCATAATTATACTCTCTTCCTTTCTATCATTCAGTCTTAGAATCACCCTTTTTTCCTTCCCCTTTCCTTTCTCCTCCCTTCTTCCTCTCTCCTTCTTCCTTCTTTTTTACCTCAATTACACGTCTCTCAATTCCCTTCCTTTTTCTCTTTTATTCACTTTTATCAGTATTTCCTTATACTTCCCTTTATCAGTTTTAACTCTTATTCTCCTCCATTATTCACCATTTTTTGGCAATTGCTCGTCATCTCATCTATCACAGTTTTCTTTCAATATCTCTTTTATTCCCGTTTATCTTCGTAACCCCATTTAGCAGATTTTCTCACTATTCTCTTACATTTTCTTATCCATTCCATTCTATTGGCAATTCCTCGTAACCTTCTTTTATCACATTTCCCTATCCATTTTTCATCAGTTCTCCTTTGTCTGTAATTCTTCCCAACCTCCTTCCATCGCAATTCTCTTCTCTTTTCTCTGTCCTTCCCGTTTATCAGTAATTCCCCACTCCCTTCTTATATAACATTTTTCTTCCATTTTCTCACTTACTCTCGTTTATCACGAATTCTTCATATCCACTTGACAACAACATCCGGGGATTGACATTAAATCATCTACTTTATATAACACGATATAAAGATCTTTTTACCCCTCCCCCCCTCATAAAATCGGGCACTCATAAATAATTGCCTCCTCTTCCTCTTCCTCTTTTCTTCTGTTTTCCCTTTTCTTCTTCTCTCCCTTTCTCCTTTTCTCCCTATCTCCCTTTTTCTTTTTCTCCTTTTCTCTTATTCTCCCTTTCTCCTTTTCTCCTTTCGTTTTCCCTTCTATCTTTTTCCTTTTTTTCTCCTCCTTTCCTTTCTTTTACTTTCTCTGTGTTCATTTCCTTTCTCTTCTCTTCTCTTCTTTCTCCCCTTCTTCTATAACGTGTCGAATATTACGGTTGTTTTTCACTTCCCAAATAGCGATGGAGAGTAGAGGGAGAGGAAAGGGGGAGAGGGAGGGAGAGGAAGGGAGAAAGAGGGAGAGAGTGGGGAAGGAGGGAGAGATGAAGAGAAAGGGAGGGAGGGAGGGGAGGGAGGGAAGGAGGGAAGGGAGAGAGGGTGGGAGGGAGAGAGGGAGGGAGGGAGGGAGGGAGGGGGTGAGGATGCGAGGACGATTAGGGGAGAGAGGTGAGAGAGGAGTAGAGGGAGAAGAGAGAGTAGAGGGGGGGGAAAGGGGGGGGGGGAGGATGGGAGTCAGAGAGGACGGGGGAGAGAAAGAGGAAAAGGAAATAGTGTAGGAAGTAGAGGGAGGAAGAGGGGAGGGAGGGAGGGAGAGGGAGGGTGGAAAGGGGAAGGGAGAGATAGGAGACGGAAAAGGTGAGAGGCAGAGGGAAGATAGAGGAGGGGAGAGGAGAGAAGAAGGAGATAGAGAGAGGAGAGGAAAGGAGAAGGAGTTAGAGGAGGGGAGAGAAAGGAGAAGGAGATAGAGAGAGGAGAGGAGAAAAGAAGGAGATGGAGAGAGGAGAGGAGAAAAAGAAGAGAGATAGAGAGAGGAGAGGAGCGGGAGAATTAGAAATAGATATAAAGAAAAAAAATTAGAGGGTGAGAGAAAGAGGAAGTAGGACAGACGAAGGAGAGAGAGAGAGAAAGGAAGAAAAGATAAGATGAGATGGGGATCAAGGGAGAACGAAGTAGGGGGTAATAAAAAGGAATAGAGGGAGAGCGAAAACGGAAAAGGAAGAAAGGAAGAGAGGGAGAGAGTGACAAAGGGAATGAAGGAGGAAGGGAGAAGGAGAAAGCAAAGGAAGAAGCCGAAACCATATATCATTTATCTATTTATCTATCTATCAGTCCATCCATCCATTCACTCACTCATTATTTATTTGTTATTTATTATATAATATCGATCGTATTTATCTATCTATCTATCTTCCTGTCTGTCAATCGATTTATTTATCTATCTGTCTATCTATATTTATCTATCTATCTATCTACCTACCTATCTACCTATCTACTTATCTATCTACCATCCACCTTCTATCTATTCTATCTAATCTGTCGGGTGCTGTTGTCTGTCGTGTCGTTCTATCTACCTATCTATCTACCAATCCTATTATCATCTAATCTATCTATTCTATCTATCTATCTACTATTATCAACTATCTATTCTATCTATCTATCTATCTACCTACCTACCTACCTACCTATCTATCTATCTGTTTACTCTTTATCCGTTTATATCTTTCTCTTACGTATATAAAAAAAATAATAATAAATAATAATAATAATAAAAAAAAAAATCTTTAAAAGTAAATATTTATACAAAACGATTCTTCGCATCGAACTATTATTGAACAATTTTTTATGGCCACATCCGTGAAATTACAAGAAATTGATTTGCAATGATGTCTTTCTACGGAATGGTATAAAAATTTTACGATATCTGTTCATCAAGTGTTCTCTTGTCAACAGTAGAACGAAAAAAGCGAATGTTTGTTCAATATAACGAAATGGTGGTGGTGGTGGTTGTGGTGGTGATGGTTGTTGTTGTTGTTGTTGTTGTCGGTGGTGGTGGTGGTGGAGGAGGAGGAAGTGGAGAGGAGGAGGAGGAGATGAAAGGAGAGGAGAAGGAGGAGGAGGAGGAGCGAGGAGGAAGAAGAGAAGAAAGGGGAGGAAGAGGAGGAGAGAGAGGAAGGGGAAGAGGAAGATGGAAGAGGAAGAGGGAGGGAGGAGGAAGAGGCGCGGAGGAGGGGGGGGGGTGGGGGGGGTGAAAGAGGAAAGGAGGAAAGGGGGAGTAGAAAACAGAGAGGAGGAGGAGGAGGAGGAGGAGGAGAGGAGGAGGAGGAGGAGGAGGAGAGATGGAGGAGGAGGATGGGGAGGAGGAGGGAGGGGGAGGAGGAGGAGGGGTGAGAAGGAGGAGGAAAGAGGAGGAGGAGGAGGAGAAAAGAGGAGGAGAGGAGGGAGGAGGAGGAGAAAGAAGAAAGAGGAGGAGGAAGTAGGAGGAGGAAGGAGGAGGAGGAGCAAGGAGGAGGAGGAGAAAAGAGCGAGGAGGAGGAGAAAAAGAAAAGAGGAGGAGGGGAGGAGGAGGAGGAGGGAGGAGGAGGAGGAGGAAGGAGGAGGAGTCTATGAGATTAGGAGGTAGGATGATGGAGTGAGAATGAGGAGAAGGAGGAGCAGGAGGAGGAGGAAGAGGAGGAAGAGGAGGAGGAGGAGGAGGAGTAGGAGGAGGAGGGAAAAGAAGGAGGAGGAGGAGGAGGAGGAGGAGGAGAGGAAAAGAGGAGGAGGAGGAGTAGAAAGGAGGAGGGGGAGGAGAGAGGAGGAGAGGAAGGAGGAGAGAGGAGGAGGAGGAGGAGGAGGAGGAAGGAGAGAGGGTGGGAGGGAGACGATAGGGGAGAGAGGGAGAGAGTAGAGGGAGAGAGAGAGTAGAGGAAGGGAGGATGGGAGTCAGAGAGGACGGGGGAGAGAAAGAGGAAAAGGAAATAGTGTAGGAAGTAGAGGGAGGAAGAGGGGAGGGAGTTAGAGGAGGGGAGAGAAAGGAGAAGGAGATAGAGAGAGGAGAGGAGAGAAGAAGGAGATGGAGAGAGGAGAGGAGAAAAAGAAGAGAGATAGAGAGAGGAAGAGAGGGAGAGCGAAAACGGAAAAGGAAAAGAAAGAAGAAAGGAAAGGAAGCGTGATGAGAGTGGGGTAGTTGTGAGTGAGAGTTGACACGGGAATTGACGAGGAAACAGGGAGGAGAGGGAGAAGGAGAATGCGGAAGGGGAAAAGTGGGGGGAAAGCAAAGGAAAAGACAGCCGCGAAACCATTATAGTCATTTCTCTATTTATCTTAATCTACGTTCAAGTCAATCCATCCATTCACTTCATAAGTAATTTATTGTATTTTTATATATATTTATCTATCTATTTATCTATCTATCTATCTTCCTGTCTGTCAATCGATTTATTTATCTATCTTGTCTATCTATATTTATCTATCTATCTAGCCAATCCCTGTCTGAGTCATATGTATCTACATGTGCTGTCAATCGAGGTAGTCTGTCTGTTATATCTCATTCTATATATCTGTGCATTTGTCGTTCTATCTATATATCTGTCTATCTATCTAGTCTATCTATCTAACTAATACTATCTACAGCTTATTATATACCAATCCATACTATCTATCTATACTATCTGTCTGTCTGTCGTCTGTTTGTTCTGTCTGTCCGTAATCTACCTATCTGATCTAACAATCTATCTATCTATCTATCTACTATCTATTAGTATATTCTAGTCTATACTATTATCTATCTATCTATCCTATATATTCTACATAACCTACCTACCTACCTATCTATCTATCTGTTTACTCTTTATCCGTTTATATCTTTCTCTTACGTATATAAAAAAATAATAATAAATAATAATAATAATAAAAAAAAAAATCTTTAAAAGTAAATATTTATACAAAACGATTCTTCGCATCGAACTATTATTGAACAATTTTTTATGGCCACATCCGTGAAATTACAAGAAATTGATTTGCAATGATGTCTTTCTACGGAATGGTATAAAATTTTACGATATATGTTCATCAAGTGTTCTCTTGTCAACAGTAGAACGAAAAAAGCGAATGTTTGTTCAATATAACGAAATGGTGGTGGTGGTGGTTGTGGTGGTGATGGTTGTTGTTGTTGTTGTTGTTGTCGATGGTGGTGGTGGTGGAGGAGGAGGAAGTGGAGGAGGAGGAGGAGGAGGAGCGGAGGAGGAGGAGGAGAGGAGGAGGAGGAGGAGGAGGAGGAGGAGGGAGGAGGCGGAGGAAGAGGGGAGAGGACGGACAGACGAAGAAGAGAAGGGGAGGTGAGAAGAGGCGGGTAGGAGGAAGAGGAAGAGGAAAAGAGGAAGAGGAAGGAGGAGGAGGAAGAGGGCGGGAGGAAGGGGGGGGGGTGAAAGAGGGAGGAGAAAGGGGGAGTAGAAAGGGAGGAGGAGGAGGAGGAGGAGGAGGAGGAGGAGGAGGCGGGGAGGAGGAGAGGCGGGAGAACGGAGTGAGCAAAGAGGAGTAGTAGGAGAAAAGGAGGGGGAGGAGGAGGAGGGGAGGAGGAGGAAAAGAGGAGAGGAAGGAAGGAGATGGAAAGGAGGAAGGCGGGAGAGAAAAGATGTGAGGAGGAAGAGGAGGGTAGGAGGAGAAAGCGGAGGAGGAGCGAGGAGACAAAGAGGAGGCGGAGGAGGAGAACAGAGGAGTGAGGAGGAGGAGGAGGAGGAGGATTAGGAGGATGATGAGGAGGGATGAGGCTTCGGAGAAGGAGGAGAAGGAGGAGAGGGAGGCGGAGGGAAAAGGAGGAGGCGGAGGAAGAGGAGGAGGAGGGGGAGGAGAAGGAGGAGGAGGAGTAGGAGGAGAAGAAGAGGAGGAGGAGGAGGAGGAGAAAAGAGGAGGAGGAGGAGGAGGAGAAGGAGAAGGAGGAGGAGGAAGAAAAGAGGAGGAGGAGGAGGAGAAGAAAGGAGGAGGAGGAGTGAGAAAGGATGGAGGGCGCGAGGAGGGAGGAGGAGGAGGAGGAGAACAAGAGGGGGAGGAGGAGTAGAACGGTAAAGGGGTAGGACGCGGTTAGGGAGGAGGGGGAGGAGGAGGCGGAGGAGGAGGAGGAGGCGGAGGAGGAGGAGGAGAGGAGGAGGAGGTGGAGGAGGAGAGAGAAAGAGTGAGGAGGAGGAGTAGAAAGAAGAGGAGAGGAGGAGAGGAGGAGGAGAAAAGAGGAGAGGAGAGTAGAAAGAAGGAGGAGGAGGAGGAGGAGGAGGAGGAGGAGGAGGAGGACTCGACGATGATAACTTTCTCGAAACGAAAATAGATAAATAAACAAATAAATAAATCAGAAAAGAAGAAGAAGAAGAAAAGAGGAATAAGATGATGTAGATGATAAAATAAATACGCCCATCCCCCTCCCCCCCCCAAAAAAAAAACGCAAAAGCCAACGCCAAGAAGATAAATAAATACAACTATATTTACAGACCAGAGACACTTGTGAAAATTGGCCGCCCCCCCCCCCCCCCGCGTGAAAATCGACCAAGATAGAAGAAACGCATGACCAAAAGTCCCCCGTCCCGGGGTGCACCCCCCGGCCCTGCCCCATTTGCCCCCACCCCCCTGCCACCCCCTGCCCACAGGCCCCCTCTCCCACTCACTCTAGGCATTCACTCTCTCGCTCACATCTAGCGTCTCTCCATTCACTCTTTCATCTCGTCTAACTCCTATCTCTCTCTCTTCTCCTCGCGCTCTCTCGCTCTCTCTCTCGCTCTATCTCGCTCTCGCTCTCTCTTTCTCTCTCTCTCGCTCTCTCTCTAGCTCTCGTTCT
>NC_051398.1:48526195-48527213 GCF_015228065.2 Penaeus monodon
AAAAAAAAACACAAGCATAAAACAAACAAAAACAAACACACACAGACAAAACAAAAACGCAAACCCCCACAAACCACAAACACCTCCACACACAAACACACCTACACCTACACCCGACGCATTCATATCCCAAAACACACGCTCCCTTCCACCCATACGCATCATGCACATACGCACTGAAACCTCACATCCGTCATGCTGTCCGCTGTACATCGAGCTTAAGGCCAAACTGACGTCTTGAACTAACTTACAGGCCTGATTCATGATGATCTTCAGGTAATTTCACCTGACGGAGACGAGGCAGGAGTGTTCATGACGGATGTGATTGGTTTCTGCGACGAAGGGGAATTTGGTGCGTTTGGGGACTTCCTCTCTCTCCCTCTCTCTCTCCCTCTCTCCTCTCTCTCTCTCTCTCTCTCTCTCTCTCTCTCTCTCTCTCTCTCCCTCTCTCTCTCTCTGTCTATTTATCTGTCTGTCTGGCTGTAGGTCGATCTATCTGTCTGTCTCTTTCTCTCTCTATTTATTCATTTCTCTGTCCGTCTGTCTGACTGTGGGTCGGTCTATCTGTCTATGTATCTATCTATTTATCTGTCTGTCTGGCTGTGGGGCAGTCTATATATCTATCTCTCTGTTTATTTATTTATCTATCTGGATAGCTGTGGGTCGGTCTATCTATCTATCTCTCCATTCACAATTATCTCCCACTTCGCTCATTTTTCTGCCCTTTCTTTTTCCCTTGTTTCTCTTTTTCTCTCTTCCTCTCTCCTTTTCATTTCCTTTTTCCCTCTCTTTAACCTATCCCTGTCTTTTCTCTCATTTTCCTCTTTCTTCCTCTTCCTCATCCGTATTTTCTTTCTCCTTCTCTGCCTCTGTCCTATCCTTTCTTTTCTCTTGTTTCTATTTTTCTTTCTCTCCTCTTCATTTCTCTCTCCTACTCCCCTTCCTATCTCTTTCTTTTCTCTCGTTTCCCCTTTTCTCCTTCCTTCTTCCCTCCTTTATCCCATCTCTTTTCATCTCT
>NC_051398.1:48529813-48537313 GCF_015228065.2 Penaeus monodon
AAAAACAAAACACCAAAAATAAAAACACCAAAAATAAAAACACCAAAATAAAACAAAAATAAAACAACATTGATACCCCCTCCCCCCTCCCCCCCGCATATATATATATATAAATATATATATATACACACACACACACACACATTAATATATATATATATATATATATATATATATATATATATATATATATTCATATATATATTATCACCAAAATGAAACAAAAATAAAACAACATTGATACCCTCCCCCCCCCACACACTACACCACCAACGGGAACACCACTATACAATTCCCTTTTACAATGACAGTCATCTTGTCCTTTACAAAGTCACGAGAAAAGGGAACAGGACAATAGGGCAAGGTAACGAATAGAGGGAAGAGAGGAGAATGGATGATGATAATGCTACGTTGAGAATGGTATTAATGGTATTAATGGTATTAATGGTACTGGGGGCTAATGGTATTGTGATTAACCCCAAGATTTTGATCAAGGTTTGTGATTAACCCCAAGATTTTGATCAAGGTTGGCTGGGGAGAGAAATGTGTATTTTTTTTTCTTATTTATTCGTTACATATTTTTCTTCCTTTTCCTTTTCTTCTTCTCCTTCTTTTCTTTCCTTTTGATAGATTTTTCTTTTGCTTCTGGTTTCTACTCTTCTTTTACCTCTTATCGCTTCTTTTTCTCCCTTCTCATATGTCTCCCCTTTCATTCTCTTATCCTCTTCTCCTCTTCCTTTTCAATCTCTTCCCTCTCCTCTTCTTCCTTTTCAATCTCTTCCCTCTCTTCCTCTCTCCTTTCCTTCTCTTCCCTCTTCAGTCTTCTCCCTCTCACTCTCTCTCCTTTCAATATTCTCTCCTCTCTACTTTTACCCTCTCACTCCTCTCTCCTCTTTTCCCCTCTCTCCCCCTTCAGTCTCTTCCCTCTCTTTCCTCTCTCCTTCCCATCTCTTCCTTCTTCAATCTTCCCCCTCTTCCTCCCCCCAATTCAATATCTCCCCTCTCCTCTCCTCTCCATTCCCTATTCGCCTCTCACTCCTCTTCCTTCTTCCCCTTTCTCTCCTTCTCTCATCCTCTCTCCTTCCCCACTCACTCTTTTCCCCTCTCCTCCCCCTTTTCAATTTCTCTCCCCTTTTCTTTCCCCATCACTCCTTCTTCTCTCCTCCTCCCACTATTCCCTGTTCCCCTCTCACTACTCTCCCCTCTCCTCCCCCTTTCAATCTCTCCCCTCTCCTCTCCCCTTTCAATCTTTCCCTCTCTCCCCCTCCTTTCACTCTCTCCCTTCTCCTTCTCTCCCCTCCTCTCCCCCCCTTTCAATCTCTCCCCTCTCCCCCTCCTCTCCCCTCCCTTCCTTTCAATCTTTCCCCCCTCTCCTCCTCCCTCCCTTTCAATCTTCCCCCCCTCCTCCCCTCTCTCCTTCTTCCCTCCCCCCCTTTCAATCTTTCCCCTCTCACTCCAATTAGTCCACTTATATTGCACCCGCTCTGCCTCCGCGCCGACCGGCAGGCTTGGGATACGAACCTATTTCCTGGCGAGGACTTTGTCTAACTTGACGTTGAGAATATAAGATGGGAGATGTATTTTTTTTTTAATATATATACTTATTTGTTTAATTATCTATTTATTTGTTTATTTGTTGTTGTTATTTAAGGTGTTTTATATGTTTGTTTGTTTGTTTTTTTCTATCGTTTTATTTTTGTTTTGTAAGTGGTTTTGTTGTTGTTGTTGTTTTACGTGTTTTATTAGATTTTGGTTTTGATTCTATTAATTGTTCGATTTATTTGCTGTTCGCGGTAATATCTTTCATTTGTTTGTTTTATCTGTTTGTTTGTTTTTCCGTGAGTTGGCTTCGCATAAGAGAGTTCTCATAAACTATGTACAAAATGAATTATTTTTTCCGTACTTTCTATGTATTCCATTACCTATGCATTAATTTTCTTTTTTTCCATATTCAAAATATTCGTATTTTCCCCGCCTGTGTACTAATTTTGTACTTCCTGTGTTCAAAATATTCGTATATCCCCCAAGCTATGTACATATTGCGTTCTTTTAGTGTACAAAATATTCGTATTTTCCCCTTCCTTTTTTTTTTTTTTTCCACGTTCAAAACATTCGTATTTTCCCAACTTATGTCATAATTTTCTTTCTATACACAAAATATTCGTATTTCGTATGACCTAATTTCGTTTTTTTCCCCATGTCCAAAATATCCATATTTTCCACAATGTATTAATTTCGTTTCGTTTTTTTTCCTACGAACAAAATTATTCATATTATCCCTTCCAAAATTACGTACACATTTTTGTTATATATTAAAGGATATAATTTTCCCTTCGTTCGTAATCCTCAAATCCGACGACATTAAAAAAATAATATAAAAACAATTAAAGATTAATAGGATTATAAACACACTTTATAAAAAAAAAAAAAAAAAAAAAAAAACATCGTTCTTTCCACATACAAAATTATTCATATTCCCCCTACCTACTATCATGTACAAAATTTCGTTGCATATTAAAAGACATAATTTTCCCTTTAGTTCACATAAAGTCGTAATCCGCAAATCTGAAGACAATAAAAAAAAATAAATAAGAAAATATTTTTGGCGGGAAATTCAACCGTGCCTTCGCTTGAGGTGGATCTCGCTATTTCTCGCCGGTTCTCGTTGGATCGCGTTTGATGGCGAACCCAGACATGTAAATGACGTCGATGAGAGTCACAACTGTTTGCTTCTGTCTGTTTACTTTCCTCTCTCTATCTCCCTCCTCCTCTCTACGTGTTTTTATTGTTATGCTTTACTGTGGCTCTTAATATTTTTTTCCCCTCTCATTCCCCCTCCCTTTCGCGTACTCTTTCTTGCGTAATTTCTCTCTCTCTCTCTCTCTCTCTCTTTCTCTTTTTCTCTTTATCTCTCTTTTTCTCTCTACCTATCTCTGTACCTATCTCTGCACCTATCTCTCTATCTATCTCTTTATCTATCTCTCTATCTATCTCTCTATCTATTTCTCTATCTCTCTATCTATCTACCTCTCTATTTCTATCACAATCTCTCTCTTTCTCTTTCTCCCTTTCTCTTTCTATCTCTCTCTCTCTATCTATCTCTCTGTCTCTATCTCTATCTTTCTCTCTCTCTTTCTATCTATCTCTCTATCTCTATCTTTATTTCTCTATCGCTATGCCTCTTTCTCTTCCTCTCTCTCTTGTTCTCTCTCCTCCCTTTCTTCATTTTTCTCTTTCTCTCTACTTCTCTCTCCCTCGCCTTCCCTTTTCCTCCCTTTCCAACTACCTGTCTGTCCAATTATTTCCTTTTTTTCTCTCTCTTCCTCCCTTTCTTCTTCCCTTTCTTCTTCCCCTTCTCCTCGTCCCATCCACCCACTTCCTTAATTTTTTCCCCTTCACTTGTCTCTTCTTTCTCTCTTCCTCCTCCTCTCCCTCCTGCCCGTCCTTCCTCCTTCGCTCTTTCTCACCCCATCACCAGTTCCCTTTCCTCCATCTCTCTTATCCTCTCCCTCCTCCTCCTCCTCCTCCTTCTCTCCCCCTCCCCTCTCTCTTTCCCCACTCCCTACTCCTCCTCTCTCCTCCTCCACCCTCTTCTCCTCCTCTTCCTTTCTCCCATCCTCCCATCTTTCACCCATCTCCCTCTCCCCTTGCTTCCCTCTCCCTTCCCCATCCTTCCCCACCACCTTCCCTCCCTCCATCGATCCTTTCCCAACCCCTCCCCCTCCCCATCTTCCCCTTTTCTCCCTCCCTCCTCTCTCGCCATCCTTCCCTATCCCCTTCCTCATCATCCCCCATCCTCCCCTCCCTCTCTCCCACCATCCTTCCCCATCCTCCTCCTCCTCCCCCCGTCTCCTACCCCACCTCCCTCTTCCTCCTCCCTCCCTCCTCTCCCACCATCCTTCCCCCTCCCCCTCCTCCCCACCCCGTCTCCTACCCCTACCCCACCTCCCTCTTCCTCCTCCCTCCCTCCTCTCCCACCATCCTTCCCCCTCCCCCTCCTCCCCACTTCGTCTCTTTCCCCCACCCCACCTCCCTCTTCCTCCTCCCTCCCTCCTCTCCCACCATCCTTCCCCCCCCCCCCTCCCTCCTCCTCCTCTTTCCCCCCTCCCCCACCTGCCTTTATCTGCAGGCTGCCGTGTTAAATTCCTAGCACTATGTCCTGCATAATTATCATATTAAGTTTTAATGCCAAAGGACTGACGTTTATTTCATTATCGTTTTTTTTTTTTTTTTTTTAGTGTTCATCTTTTTTTCCTGTTACGTATTGTACGTTAGTTATGTGGTAATGGCTTTGTCTAAATTGCTGTGGTTGCTACTGTTGCATGAGGTTGCGCGTTATTATTATTACTTTTTTTTTATTGTCTGACACTGTCATTAATTTAATCATTTTCACATTCGGTGCTGTGGTACTATTGTCATTTTATATCGTTATCATCATTATGACTGACATCCTCTTTATCATGTTTTTTTATTAACATTGTCTTTTGTTCTTCTGTCTTTATTATTCATATCATTTCTGTTATTACGATCATCATTATTGCTAATTTCGTGATTACATTTATCATTATTGTCAAGTGTATCATCATTTTAATCATTCCTAGTTTTTGTTATTGTCATGAAAATATATTCACACACACATACATACATGTCTGTGTGTATATTATATATATATATATATATATATATATATATATATATATATATATATATATATATATATATATATATATATATGCAGACACAGGGGCGTAGGGGCTCTGGGTAGAGGTAGTACCTCTAATGTTCGGCATGCTGCATCCTTCCTGGTAGGGTGGACGGGCATCACTGGTCCTCACCTATCCCCTAAATCCTCTCATATGTGGCCCTCCAAGCGCCATGCCCCGGCAAAACCGCTTCAGCTGGCGGGCTAAACCATGTGAGGGGGTGGTGTTCACACGGCACCACTGGGCGTATGAACCTCCTTGATGCAGGTCACCGTCCATAATGGAAAGGTTCCAAGAACAACAGCAACGTGTAACCCAGCCATTGGATTATGGCCCCACTGCCTTGTGGGTATCTTCGGGAGGAGAGAAGGCTACGGGAGTAAACCCAGAAACTAAATCCGGAGTGGAGCCCCTAAGGCAGTTGGACGTCAGCCATGACTCCCTTCTGGCAGCTCCTGCAGCCAAGCTGGTGCCAAACGTATTGCTCTGCGCTCCTTTGGACTACACTAGCGAGGCCGAGAGGGGGATTCTGACGACTGGGCACCCCAGGATCTCCATACACTTTGCCCAGGCCTGCGCCCTGGAGAGGTCACTCCAGTGCCGCTGTCCACAGCGTCTAATACAACACGGGAGACAGCAGTTACGAGTAATAAGCCAGGACTGATTGGCATAGGTCCAGGCGCTACGGGTTGTCTCCGACGGTGGGAGGGACCATCACAGTCCCATTGGTTAGCTACCGCCCGCCTCAAGCTGGGCAGCCCCCAGCCAGTAAGGTGCTGACCCGCCACAGTCTGCCTGCTTAAATGGGTGCTTTGAGCTAGGAAAAAGACCGACAAGCAGACTGCAAACCCTGCACCAGGCAAAGACAGAAAAAGAAGACCACCAATCTTGCGATTAGCAAGCTGGAATGTCAGGACAATGTGTCCTGGCCTCTCCAGCGACCTACAACAGGTCAATGACTCAAGAAAAACAGCCATCATCGACCGCGAGCTCACAAGGCTGAACACTGACATTGCTGCGCTGCAGAAAACCAGACTTGCATCAAACGGCAGCCTCAGAGAACAGAACTACACGTTCTTCTGGCAGGGCAAGAAACCCGAGGAACCAAGAGTGCATGGCGTTGGATTCGCAGTGAAGAATTCTCTGTTGTCCACTGTAGAACCACCATCCACTGGTTCCGCCCGCATCTTGTCTCATCCTGAGCATCTACGCTCCCACACTCTGCTCTTCAGCCGACACCAAGGACCAGTTCTACGAGGAGCTTGACACCACCATCAGAGACATCCCTGCCATGGAACAACTATACTTGCTCGGCGACTTCAATGCCCGAGTGGGTTCCGGCCGTGACTCCTGGCCCAGCTGCATCGGTCACTTCGGCATTGGCAAGATGAACGAAAATGGACAGAGGCTTCTTGAGTTATGCTCTTACCACGACCTATGCATAACCAACACGTTCTTTGCAACCAAGCCGCATCGCCGAGTGTCCTGGCGGCATCCCAGATCTCGCCACTGGCACCAGCTGGATCTCGTCGTCACTCGGAGACCATCACTGAACTGTGTTCTCACCACACGCAGCTATCACAGTGCTGACTGCGACACTGACCACTCCATGGTCGGCAGTAAAATCCGTCTCCAACCGAAACGGATCCACCAATCTAAACAGGAAGGTCGTCCCCGCATTAACACCAGCAAGACGGAAATCCCAGACCTGTGCGAGCGCTTCGCCAATTCCATTGAGGAAGCCCTCAAAAACTGCCCTGGTGGCAACACTGAAGAGAGGTGGAGTCACATCCGTGATTTCATCTACAACTCTGCAATGGACACCTTCGGCAAGAGAGAGAGGATTGGTTCGAAGCCGGCATTGCTGAAATAGAGCCAGCAATTGAGGCCAAGAGAGCTGCCCTCATTAACCACAAGAGGGAGCCTTCTGTGAAGTCACTCGCTGCACTCAGGAAGGCCAGGAACGACGCCCAACGGATCGTTCGGCGCTGCGCAAATGACTACTGGATCAACCTTTGTGAGAGTATCCAGCTCTCTGCTGACTGTGGCAATATTCGTGGCATGTATGAAGGCATGAAGAAGGCCTTCGGCCCAAGCATAAACAAGATCACGCCCCTGAAATCAACTGCCGGCGACATCATAACAGACCGCAGCAAGCAGATGGAGAGATGGGCTGAACACTACCAGGAGCTCTACTCAAGAGAGAACGTGGTCACAACCGCAGCTGCCGAGAACACCGCCAGCCTCCGTCATGGAGGAGCTAGACGCTCCACCCTCCGTAGATGAACTGAGCAAGGCTATCGACTCAGCCTGCGGCAAAGCTCCAGGAAAAGATGGCATCCCACCTGAAGTCATCAAGGTGGGAAAGAAGACTGCTCTCCTTCACCATCTGCACCAGCTGCTGCAGCAGTGCTGGGAAGAAGGAACAGTGCCCCAAGAGATGCGTGACGCCAACATCGTCACTCTATACAAGAACAAGGGCGACCGCAGGGACTGTAACAACTACCGTGGAATATCCCTCCTCAGCATTGTTGGGAAGGCCTTCGCCCGTGTAGTCCTCAACAGACTGCAGTTGCTCACAGAGCATGTATACCCCGAGGCCCACTGTGGATTTAGAGCGGGAAGATCAACCATCGACATGATCTTCTCCCTACGACAGCTCCAGGAGAAATGCCGCGAACAGAGGCGACCGCTTTACATCGCATTTATTGACCTAACCAAGGCCTTCGACCTCGTCAGCAGGAACGGCCTTTTCACTCTGCTGCAGAAGATTGGATGCCACCCCAAGCTCCTGAGG
>NC_051398.1:48542313-48557313 GCF_015228065.2 Penaeus monodon
GAGAAGAGAGAGAGAGAGAGAGAGAGAGAGAGAGAGAAGGACACACAGACAATCGATAGAACCTTACCCAGACAAGCAGAGTGACTAAGCTTACACACTCTCTGTCTACTCGTAGGAAAGTCTTAATCAACATCGATAGCCTTATAATTGGCGCCGGAGTGGCATTAGAGAGAGGTATTAGCGGTGGCAAATACTTAGGCTAATCTCGGCCCAGCTAATCAGTCAAATTTGGCCGGTCAGCGAAGCCACTAAAGGCAGCTATTTTGACAGGTGGCTTGGCTTGGGAGAGCTTCACTGGGGCCGTCGTGTTTGGTGCGTCGAGGAAAGATTTTGTGGTTTATTTGCTTCTCTCTCTCTCTCTCTCTGTCTGTCTATCTCTCTGTTTGTCTGTCTGTCTGTCTGTCTCTCTGTCTGTCTGTCTGTCTCTCTCTCTGTGTCTGTCAGTCTCTCTCTGTCTGTCTGTTTGTCTCTCTCTCTCTCTTTGTATCTGTTTGTCTCTGTGGAACTCTCGTTCTTTCTTTCTCTTTCTTTATATATACTGTATGTGTGTGTGTGTGTGTGTGTGTGTGTGTGTGTGTGTGTGTGTGTGTGTGTGTGTGTGCAGTTTCATTATTCTCAAAGTATCATTAAAGATTAAGATTTGGAAAAAAAAAGTAAGCTTACCAATATTCTCTAAGTATCTTTAAAAAATTCTAGTTTGTCCTTAGCCTTCAATTAATTATTATGAACCTGTTTGAAATTTCATAACTTTCATATTTCTTACGCCACTTTCTCAACTTTAATCATCATATAATAAATTCTCCTTCGCCGAAATTAATCAAAGTTAAATAACTCAATAGATTCAACAAACTATGACGTAAATAAATAAATAAATAAATTGAGAATCTTCTTTCTATTGCTTTCCATCTTCACGCTATCCATATTATTTTAGAAATGTCAAAAATTTTAATAATAAAAAAAAATCATTATAAAAGCGAATTTAATAGTCGAATAATCTAGAACACTTTTTTTTTTTTTTTTTTTTTTTTACACAATTCAGTGTTATCTTAGAATGATCATAGTTGAATCATTCAACAAAGGATGATTGAGGAAAATACCAAACACTAGCACTTGTCTATAACTGCATTATCTAAAAAAAAAAAAAAATTATATATATATATATATATATATATATATATATATATATATATATATATATATATATATATACCATACCCTTTTCTTTTCTTTTTTAAGTAATACTATGATCATGAAAGTTATTACTTAAGATTAATTGATAAATAAACAACCACCGCACACACACCACGCAAATCGCGCACACCAACACGCACACACACTACAGACACAGCACACCACACACGCCATACCATACAGGCACACACACACACACAACCACATACACAGCACAAACAATATATATATATATAAATATATAATATATAAAATTTTTATATATATATTTATATATTATATAACTTATATACACATATAGGTGGTGAGAGTGTGTGTGTGTGTGTGTGTGTTAATGTATTGTGTTGCGGTGGTGGTGGTGTGTGTGGTGTGGGGGCTGTGTGGTGTGGTGTGTGTGGTGTGTGCGTGTGTGCGTGTGTGTGGTGTGTGTGGTGTGTGTGTGTTGTTGTGTGTGTGTGTGTGTGTGTGGGGCTGGTGTGCGTTTGCGTGTGTGTGCGGGTGTGTATGGTACACAAACACTCTTATACCTATTTTTTCCGCACCTTCATGCATAGTCTCTGTCGGTTTTAGGGTGTTGGGGCGACTCCTATTACTGCCAATTATCCCTCGCGTCTGACCACCTCTACGTTGAACTAAAATTAAGAAAAAGAAAGACAGAGAAGAAAAAGAGAGAGAAGAAGAGAAAAAAAAAAAGAAATGCAAAACCCTCTCCCCTTTCTCCAGGGCCCTAACACAAATTTAGCATAATCTAATGATCCCTCAGACCAAATTAATTACATTTCAACTTTCCTGATTAAGATTTAATTCCCATGCTATTCTCGTAACTCCATGATAGGTTCCCCTCCCCTATCCCCTCCCCCACCCCTCATCACCCCCCTTTTCACACACCCTACTTAGTTCCATCGAGTCATTTCTCTCTCTCTCTGTCTCTCTCTTCTCTGTCTATCTCTTCTCGTCCTATCTCTCTCCTGTCTCTACTCCTCTCCCGTCTCTCTCTCTCTATCCTATCATCTATCTATCTATCTATTCTCCTCCTCTCTTCTCTATCTTTCTCTCTCTCTATCTATTCCTCTCCTCCTCTGTCTGTCTGTCTGTCTGTCTCTGTTTTTCTCTCTCTTTCCTTTCTCTCTCTTCTTTCTCCTCTCTTTCTCTTTCTCTCTCCTCTCTGCCTTGCTCTGTCTTTTTCTGTCGGTCCGTCTCTGTCTCTTTTCTTTTTCCCCTGTCTCTGTCTCTGCTGTCTCTTTTTTCTCTCTCTCTCTTGCCCCCGCTCTGTCTGTCTCTGTCTCTGTCGTCTCTGTCCTGTCGTCTCTGTCTCTTTTTTCTCTCTCTTTTTTTCTCCTTTTTTTCTCTCTCCTCCTTTGTCTCTTTCTCTTTCTCTTTTTCTTTCTCTCTCTCTCTCTCATTCTTCCGTATCCCTTCTAAAATTGTCATCTGTCCCTCTTCTTCTCTATTTTTTTTCTTCTTTCTCACACGGTTATTTTTTATTTCTTTCCTTTGAAAAATACTTTTACTTTTCCCCCATTTTCCCTTTTTCTTTTCCCCGCCTTTCGCCCCCCCTTTTCTTCCCTTCCCGGATCTTTTCTCCCCCTCTTCCTTCTTTTTTTTAACCCTCCCCCCTCCTTACCCCCTCCCCCCTACCCTCTTACCTACACCCTTTCACCCTTTACCTATACACCCCCCCCCTTCTCTCCCCTCCCCCCCCCCCCACCCCCCCTCCCCCGCCCCACATCTGGTCATGCAATCACACATGACGTAACTGAGGAAAAAATGCTGAGTCACGCTGCGTCACACAAGCACACATGCAAAAGAAAAAAAAAAAAAAAAAAAAATATTGCTAAAATTGGTCCCATAAAAAACAACAAAAAAAATTGGAAAAAGAGAGAAAGTGGAATAGAAAAAAAAATTGGAGAATGTCAAAGAAATATTTTTTTTTTCTTTTTTTTTTTTTTTTACTTGCACATGGTCTAATATCAAGATTATAAAGAAAATGATGACAGATAACTTAGATTAAGAATTAAGAACATGAAGAAAGAGAGGGAAAAAAATATAACGAAGAAGAAGAAGAAGAAAAAAAGAAAAAGGAAAGAGAGAAAGGGAATAAGAAAATGAAAACAAAATAAAAAATGAATAAAATACGCCATTATTATAAAATTATGCATTCATATAAAATATTTTGTGATTCCTTTTTCACTTTTAAATATCGTTATTCTGAAGGATAGTGATTTATAAAGGGATGATAATGATAGAAATGATAACGATAGTGATAAAAAAGTGATAATTATAATAATAATAATAGCACTGATAATGATGAAACTGATGATGATGATTATGACGATGACGATGATGGTGAAGATGATGGTGATGACGATGATAATGATGAAAATGATGACGAAAATGATGATGAAAATGATGATGATGATGAAAATGACGATGATGATGAAAATGACGATGATGAAAATGATGATGATGAAAATGATGATGAAAATGATGATGATGATGATGATGATGATGATGATGATGATGATGATGACGACGATGATGATGATAACAATAATTACAATAATAATGCGAGTAGTAATAATGACAAAAATAAATCATTAGTAATAGTAATGAGAACAACATGAGGACGCAAGGAAATAGTAGTAAAAGGAGGAGGAGGAGAAGGAAGGGAAACAGTAGAGGAAGAGAAGAAAAAGAGGAGGAGGAGACAGAAGAGGAGAAAGGAAAGAGAAGAAGACGAGGAGAAGGTGATGAAAAATACATGGAAGGAGAAGAAGGAGGAGGAGGAGGAGGAAAAAGGAGAGGAAGAGGAGAAACAGGAGAAAGAAGAGGAGGAGAAATAGGAGAAAGAAAGGATAAACACGAGAAGGAAGAGGAGAAACAGGAGAAAGAAAAGGAGAAACAGGAGAAAGAAGAGGAAGAGGAGAAACAGGAGAAAGAAAAGAAGAAACAGGAGAAGGAAGAGGAAGGAGAACGGAGAAAAAAGGAGAAAGGAGAAAGAAAAAAGAAAAAAAGGGAAAGGGAAAGAAAAAGGAAACGGGGGAAAAAAAAACGGGAGAAAGAAAGGAAGAGGAAAAAACAGGAAAAGGGAAACAGGAGAAAAAAAGGAAAAGGAAAAAGGGGAAAAGAAGAGGAAGGGGGCAGGGGGGGAAAAAGGGCGGAAGAAAAAAAAAAACAAAAAGGAAAAAAAAGGGGAAAATTTTAAAAGGAAGGGGGAAGGGGGTGAGGGGGGGGGGGTTTAATTTGGTGGTTGGGAAATTTTATTTTGTGGGGTTTTGTTTTTGTGTGTGTGTTTTTACCCCACAGTTCACTTTTTTTGAGCGGGTTGAGATCTCCCGAAATTTTTTAAAATTACCCTTTAGGTACCGGGTTATATCGCGTTTTTTACCAAACACACATCCCAACCCCACACACACACACAAAAACACCCACACACACCACCACACAAAACCACTCCACACACACAAACAAAAAAAAAAAACCATGTTTTAACGAATCAATAAAAAACCCCATTCTGTTGTTACAATCTTATCTCATTATACAAAATTTCCCTAAAGGCAAGTAACCTCCCATTAAAAGAAGGTAGACCCCTTTTAAAATTTTTTTTCAAATTTTTATAATTTATTTAAAAAAAAAAAGGGGGGGGGAAAAAGGTTTAAGGGGGGAAAGGGAAAAAACGGGGGAAAGGGGGGAAAAAAAGGGGGGGTGGGGAAAAAAAAAAAGGGAGGAAAGGGGGGAAAAGGGGAAAGGGGGAAAATTTTTAAATTTTAAAAAAAGGAGGGGGAAAGAAAAAGAAAGAGAAAAGAGGGAAGGGGGGAAGAGAGAGGGATAGGGGAAAAAGGGGAGCAAAAGGGGGGGGGGGGGGGGGGGTTTTTAAGGGAAGGAAATGAAAAGGGGAAAGTGGGGAAGGAAAGGCCGATTTAGGCTTGAATTTGGGAAAAGGGAGGAGTGAATTTAGAGGAATATTTAAAGGCCGGGGAGAGGGGGGGGCAGAAGGGGGGAAAGGGGAAAGAAAAAAGGAAAAAGGGAGGCGAAACGGGCAGAAGACAATCCCTTTTTTTTCCACTGTCCCGAAAATACTATTAATTTACTATATCCCCCCACACACCCCAAAACACACAACCACCCCGTGTGTTGTGTTTTTTGTTTTGTTTTTGGGGCTATATATAATATATATATATATTTATTATATATATCTATATATTTGGGTGTGTGGGGGTGTGTGTTGGGTGTGTTTTTGTGTTTTTGGGTTTTGTGTGTGTGTTTTCCCATTTTTTGGGGGTGTGTTGTGTGGGGTGTGTGTGTGTGTTTTGTTGGTGTGTGTGTGTTTTTGTTTGTTGTTGTCTTTTGTTATGTATATGTATATTTTAAAAAAAAATATATATATTTTATATATATATATCAAATTTTCCAATTTTAATATATATAATTTTATATGATGAACGGAAAGTAAAAATTTGGGGGTTGAGAAAAGGTGAAACGGGGAAAAAGAAAACCCTCCAACGAATCGAAAAAGGGGGTTGGAAAGCGAATGTGGGGGGAAAGCATCAAGAAAGAGGGGCAATCCCCGGTGTGAAAAGTTTCCCCAAAAATTTTACAAATCCGGGGGAAAAATAAAAAATTTCCCGGGCCAATTTTAGGGGAAATTTCCCCAAAACAAAAAAGAAGGACACCAGGTGAATACTGACGCTTTCCGGTCATAGAGGGATTTCGGATTTGGCGATCTGTTTTCGCGAACGTTCTAAAAAGATTTGCAAGATCCCTGTTTTTTTAGATTTTAATAAAAACCCCCCAAACCTTTTTTTTTATAATGAAATGTTTAAATCAAGCGTTTACATAAATAACTAAATTTCCACACATATGAGCCCCAAAAAACCCAAACTATAAAAATAGATATATAATCGTCTCCTTTTCTCCTCTCATTCTTCCCCCCCAAAAAAAAAATTTCACCTGCTTTTTTTTCTTCCTCTTCTTCTTAAGAATACAATAAAACGAAATAAAGATATCAACCAAAAAAAAAGACGACTACTCCCCCCCAAAAAAATTAATCTAAATTAAAAAAAAAGGAAATTTAGAATTTGTCAGATAAACGCCCAATGGAACTCTTTCGTCTTCCAAAAACTGATTTCCTTGTGCTTTTATCCAGTATTAATGATGCGAAAAGCAATCCTGAAATTCCGCGCCATTTTGTCTGTTGCTCGCTTCCCGTTTTTCTTTTGTTTGCTGCTCCGTCTTTGTTTTTGGGTTGGGTTGTTGTTTTTTTCCTTTTTTTTTTTTTTTGGGGGGGGGGGGGGAAGGGTTTCTGTTTTTTGGAATTATTTTCAACTCTATGTTTTTGTTTTTATTTCTTATGATTATTTTTTCATTTTTTTTTCGAGTGTGTGTGTGTGTGCCAGTGTAAATAAAATATATACCCTTAATATTTTGGGGGTGTGGGGTTTTGGTGGTGGGGTTTTGGTGTGTGTGTGGGTGTGTGTGGGGGTGTGTTTGTGTGGGTGGGGGTGTGTGTGTGGTGTGTGTGTTTTCGGGGTTTTGGGGGTTTTGTGGGGTTTTGGTTTTTGTTTTGGGGTTTTTTTTGGGGTTTTTTTTTTTTTTTTTTTCCAATATTTTGTATTAAAAAATTTTATATATATATATAATTTGTTTTATATATTATATATTATATATATAATAATATATAATAAAATTAATATTTTTGTGTACCCCTTGTTTCTCTTTTTTTTCTCGTTCCCTCTCCCCCTACTTTTCCCCCTTCATTTCAACATTTTTAAACCTCCCCCCCCCTTTCCTTTATCCCCCCTGGCCTATCCCCCCTACCCCTTTCCCAAAACCCGGTTTTCCCTCCCCCTTCGAAAAAAAGAAAAACTCGTTCCTCATCAGATTTGCTGAAAAACCGAAAACCCCGAAAAAAAAAAAATAAAAAAAAAAAAAAAAAAAAAAAATGCTTAAAGAAAAAACGCGACGTCTTCAAGACGGCACATCCGGGCATCTCAGTCGCCTCGATGCTGATTGGACGATATCACGGAAAATAAAAGGATTGCTTTGTTTTGGCTGATGGGGAAGAATGAAAAAATTTACGCTAAATTGGTCAGCCTCTGAGAAAAAGGAAAGACTGTGCTCATTGGCTCCCTTTCCGTAAAAGGTAATTATGACTTTTGGGTTTGGGCCCTTTATTTACTTTTAAATACCCATGATGTTTTTTTGAGAAAGAAGTAGATAAGAGAAAAAAGGGGAAAAGGGTACATGTCTTATTCTTCTCGCCGAAAGAATAACAAGTATTGGCAACCAAGAACAGATCGGTTGGCGTGAGCGGTTGTTTTTTTAAATTTTTTTTTTTAAAAAACCCCGGCAAAGGGCGGGAGGTTTTTTTCAGCGAAACGCGAAAATTTACAACTAAACAAAAAATCGCTTTGGGGTTAACAAAAGGGAAAACGCCCTAAAAATGACGTTTTGCCCCGGATTCGCCAGGGTAAAAAATAAAAAAAACCCCCAAAGGAAAAAATAATAATGAGATGGTTTTTAAAACATAACAAAATTTGGGGGGGAAAATAAATTGGGCCTGTTTTGGGTTGATGTGTCAAAGGGGTCATCCCGGGGTTTTGGGTGTTTAATCGAAAACAGAGAGAAAACCCCGCGCTGAGGTTTTAAATATCGCAAACAAAGAGTAAAACCATCGTTGATTGGTAGATATCAGGGCAGTGATATAAAAGCTCGTCGCTGATTGGATGGCATAAAGATTATCGGTCGTGGGATTTGATAGACTTGTTGATTGTTGGGAGGGAGGGGGGAGGGGGGAAAAGGGGGAAAAAAGGGGTGGGGGAGAGGGAAAAAGGAGTAAGGAGGAGAGGGGAGAGGGGGAAGGGAGGGGGAAAAGAGGGAGAAGGGAGGGAGGGAGAGGAAAAGGGAGGGGGGAGAGGGGAAAGAGAGGGGGGAAAGGGGGGAAGAGAGGAAAGAGGAGGGGGGAAGGGAGAGGAGAAAAGGGGAGAGGGGCCCAAAGGGAGATGAAAAGGGAAAGGGGGGAAGGAAAAAAAGGGAGATAAAGGATAAAGTTCGGGGAAAGGAAAAAGGAGAGAGAAGGAGGGAGAGGCAAAGGGGGATTGAAAAGGGGGGGAGGCAGGGAGGGGTAAAGCGAAGATTAAGGATAAAGTTCGGGGTTAATGGTTTACCTTATCCAATATGGCGAGATGAGAAGAGAAAGGGGAAAATTGATTCGCTTATAAATCATGAGTGAATAAAGCCCAAGCGAAGAAAATGGGACACGAGCTGATAAGTGTTATTTGATCTTTGGAGTTTTTTCTTTTTTTATTTATTTTTTTTCCTTTTTTTTTTTTTTAAATTTTTTTTTTTTTTTGGTTTGTTTTTTTTTTTTTGTTTGTTTTTCTTTCCTTTTTCTTCCCTTTCGTTTTTTTTTGGTTTTTTTTTTCTCTCTTTTTCTTTATTTCTTTCTACCCTCTTTCTCTTTTTTGCTTCTTCCCTTTCTTTTTTCTCTTTTTTTTCTTTTTTTTTCCTTTCCCTTTTATTTTTTCCTTCTTCTCCCCTTTTATTTCCCCTTTCTTTTTCCTCTTTCCTCTTTTTTTTTTCTTTTTTTTTCTCTTCTTTTCCCTCTTCCTCTTTCTCCCCTTTTTTCCCTTTTCCCTTTTCCCTTTTTTTTTACCCACCCTCTTTTTTTTTTCCCTTCTTTTTTTTTCCCCCTATTTTTTCTCTGCCTTTTTCCCTTCCCCCTCTCTTTTCTCTCTCTTCCCCCTCCTTCTCCCCTTTCCCCCTCCTTTCCCCTTTTTCCCTCTTTCTTTCTCTCCCTCTCCCTCTCTCTTTTTTTCTCTCTCTTTCTCTTTCTGTCTTCTCTCCCCCCCCCCCCCCTTTTCCCCCTTTTCCTTTTTTTCTCTTTTCCTCTCCTTTCCGTCTCTCTTTTCCCTCTTTTGTCTTCTTCTGTCTTCTTCTGTCGGGTTTTGTCTGTCGGGTCTGTCTCTTCTCTCTCTTCTCTCTCTCTCCCCCTTCTTCCTCTCTCTCTTTTTTCTTTAAACCTTTCCCATCATTTTTTCCCTTTGTAAAAATAAATTTATTTTTTCCTTTTCATTTCCTTTTTTAAAAATCTTTCCCCAAAAAAAAATTCTTTTAAATTTAAAAAAAAAAAAAAAAAAACAAAAAATTTTTATTAAAAAAAAAAAGAAAAAAACCCAAACCCCATTTCAATAAAAAAAAGAAAAAAAAAAAAAAAAAAAAAAAAAAAAAAAAAAGAAAAAAAACCCCGCCCCCCCCCAAAACCAAAAACAAAAGTAAAAAAAAAAAAAAAAAAAAAACCCCAAAAAAAAAAAAAAAAATAAAAAAATAAATAAAAAATTAAATCCTTATAAAAGTAATAAAAAAATAAATAAAATTAAAATAATTAATAAAAGATAATAATAAAAATAAAATAATATATAATAAAAATAAAATTAATAAATAACAATAATAAAATGAAATAAAAATTAATAAAAACAAAAAAATGATAAAAATTTTATAAAATAAAGAAAAAAAAAAGAGAACATGAAAAAAAGAAAAACGATAAAGGGGGGATAACTTCAAAAAAACTGAATTTGGGGGTTTAAGGGGAAAAACCCCAAGGGGTTTTCCCCAAAAATTTTTTCCCCCCTTTTAAAGGGGGAAAAATTTTTTGGGGGGGTGGGGGGAGGGGGGGAAAAGGGGGGGGGGGGGGGAGAAGGGGGGGGGGGGGGAAAAAGGGGGGGGGGGGAAAAAGGGGGGGGGGGGGGGGGGGGGGGGGAGGGGGGGGGGGGAAAAGGGGGGGGGGGGGGGGGGGGGGGGGGGTGGGGGAAAGGGGGGGGGGGGGAAAAAAAAAAGGGGGGGGGATTAAGGGGGGGGAGAAGGGGAAAAAAAAGGGGGGAGGGGGGGGGGGGGGGAGGGTTGGGGGGGAGGGGGGGAAAAAGGGGGAAAAAGGGGGGGGGGGAAAAAAAAAGGGGGGGGGGGGAGGGGGGTGGGGGGGGGGGAAAGGGGGAAAAAGGGGGGGGGAAAAAAAAAAGGGGGGGTTTTTTAAAAAAAAAGGGAAGAAAAAAAATTAAAAAAAAAAAGGAAAAAAGGGGGGAAAAAGGGGGGAAAAAAAAAAAATTTGGAAAAAAAAAAAGGGGAAAGGGAAAAAAAGAGGGAAAATTTTGGAAATTTAAAAAAAAAATTTTAAAAAAAAAAAAAAAAAGGGGGAGAAAAGGGAAAGAAGAAAAAAAAAAAAGGAAAAGAAAAAGGGGGGAAAAAAAAAAAAAAAAAAAAAAAAAAAATTAAAAAGGGTTTTTAAAAAAACCCAAACAAAAAAAAAAAAAAAAAAAAATTTTTAAAAAAAATTTAAAAAAAAAATTTAAAAAAAAAAAATGGGGGAAAAAAAAAAAAAAAAAAAAAAAAAAAAAAACAAAAAAAAAAAAAAAAAAAAAATATAATAATAAAATTTTTTTTTTTTTTTTTTTTTTTTTTTTTTTTTTTATTAAATATTTTTTTTTAAAAAACCCCCCCAAAAAAAAAAAAAAAAAAAAAAAAAAAAAAAATTAAAAAACCCCAAAAAAAAAACCCCCCCCCCCAAAACCCCCCCCAAAAAAAACCCCCCCAAAAAAATATTAAAATATAAAAAATATATATATATAAATTTTTTTATATTTTTTTTTTTTTGTTTTTTTTTTGGAAAAATTTTTTTTTTTTTTTTAAAAATAATTATATATAATTTTTTTTTTTTTTTTTTTTTTAAAAAAAAAAAAAAAAAAAAATAAAAAAATATATATTTTTTTTTGTTTTTTTTTAAAAATTTTTTTTTAAAAAAAAAAAAAAATTTTATTTTTTCCCCCCTTTTTTAAACCCAAATTTTTAAAATTTAAAATTAAAAAAAAAAAAATTTTTTTTTTTAATAAAAAAATTTTTTTTTATATTTTTTTTTTTTTTTTTTTAAAAAAAAAAAAAAAAAAAAAAAAAAAAAAAAAAAAAAAAAAAAAATATATATATAAAAATTTTTTTTAAAAAATTTTTTTAAAAAAAATTTTAAAAAAAATTTTTTTTATTATATTTGGTTTTTTTTTTAAAAAAAAAAAATTTTAAAAATAAAAAATATTTATATTATATATATATAAAATAAATAAAAAATTTTTTTTTATTATATATATATATAAAAAAAAAAAAAAAAAAAAAAAAAAAATATATAAAAAAAATATATTTAAAAAAAAATTTTTTAAAAAAATATTAAAAAAAATTTTTTTTTTAAAAAAATTTTTTTTTTATATTTTTTTTTTAAAAAATAAAAAATTTTTTTTTAAAAAAAAAATATTTAAAAAAATATAAAAAAAAATTTTTTTTTTTTTTTTAAAAAAAAAAAAAATATATATTTTTTTTTTAAAAAAAAAAAAAAAAAAAAATTTTTTATAATATATATTATTTTTTTAAAAAATTTTTTTTTTTAAAATTTTTTTTTTTTTTTTAAAAAATAAATTTTAAAAAAAAAAAAAAAAAAAAAATTTTTTTTTAAAAAAAAATATAAATTATTTTTTTAAAAATTTTTTTTTGGGGTTTTTTTGTAATTTAATTTTTAATATATATTATTAAAATTTTTTTTTTTTTTTTTTTTTTTATTTATTAAAATTTTTTAAAATTTTTATAAAAAATATTTTTTAAAAAAAAAATTAAATATTATATGTTTTTTTTTAAATTTTTTTTAAAAAATTAATTATATTTTAAAAAAAAAAAAAAAATTTTTTTTTTTTTTTTTTTTTTTTAATTAAATTTTTAAAATTTTTAAAAAATTTTATAAAAATTTTTTTAATATTTATATATATTATAAATTTTAAATATATATTAAAAAATAAAAATTAAAAAAAAAAAAATTATTTTTTTTTTAAAAAAAAAAAATTTAAAAATTTTTTTTTTTTAAAATTTTTAAAAAAAATTTTTTTTTCCAGGAAAATTTTTTTTTTTTTTTTTTTTGGGTTGGGGAAAAAAATTTTTCCCCCAAAAAAGAGGGGAAAAAAAACCCAAAAAAAAAACCCGGGGGGGGCCCCCCCCCCCTTTTCCCCCTTGGGGGGGGGGGGGGGGTTTTTTTTTTTTAAAAAAAAATTTTTATTTTAAAAATTACCCTTAAAAATTTTTTAATATATTTAAAAAATATAAAAAAATTTAAAAAAGGGGGGGGTTTTTTAAAAAAAATTTTTTTTTTTTTTTTTATATTTTAAAAAAAAATTTAATATATTAAAAATTTTTTTTTTTTTTTTAAAAATATATTAAAATTTGATGGTTTTTTTTATTATATAAATTTTTTTAAAATTTTAAAAACTTTTTTTATAAATTTTTTAAAAAGGGGAAAAAAAAAAAAAAAAACCCCCACACCAAAAAAAAAAAAAAAAAAAAAAAAAAAATTTTTAAAAAAAATTTTTTTTAAATTTTTTTTTTTTTTAAAAAATTTTTTTTTTTTTTAAAAAAATTTTTTTTTTTAAGTTTTTAAAAAAATTTTTTTTTTTTTTTATTTTGGGGGTTTTTTTTATTTCAAAGGGGGCCTTTTTTTTTAAAAAAATTTTTTAAAAAAAAAAAAATTTAATTTTTTTAAATTTAAATTTTTAAAAGGTTTTTTTTTTTTTTAAAAAAAAATTTTTTAAAAAAAGTTTTTTTTTTTATTATAAAAAAATTTTTAAAAAAAGGGGGGAATTTTTTAAAAAAAATTTTTTTTTTTTTAAAAGGGGAAAAAAATTTTTTTTTTTTTGGTTTTATTTTTTTTTGTTTTTTTTTTTTGGGGGGTTTTTTTTTTTTTTAAAAATTTTAAAAATTTTAAAAATTTTTTTAAAAAAACCCCCCCCCCCAAAAAAAAAAAACCCAAAAAAAAAAAAACCCCCAAAAACCCCCAAAAAATTTTTAAAATTTTTTTAAAAAAAATTTTTTTTTTTTTTTTTTTTTAAAATTTTTAAAAACCAAAATTTTTTTTTTTTTTTTTTAAACCCCCCCTTTTTCCCCTTTTTTTTAAATTTTTTTTTTCCCTCTTTTTTCCCCCCCCCCCCCCTTTTTTTCCCCCCCCCCCCCCCCCCCAAATTTACCTTCTCCCCCCTTTTTCCCCCCCCCCTTTTTACCCCCTTCCCCCTTTTAAACCCAAAAATTTTTTTAAATTAAAAAAAAAATTTTTAAAAAAAATTTTTTTTTTTTAAATTTTTTTTTTTTAAAAAAAAATATTTTTTTTGGGGGGAAAAAAAAATTTTTTTTTTTTAAAAATTTTTTTTTAAAAAAAAAAATTTTTAAAAATTTTTTTTAATTTTTAAAAATTTATATTAAAAAAAAAAAATTTTTTTTTTATTTTTTAATAATTTAAATTTTTTTTATTAAATTTTTGGGTTTTTTTTTTTTAAAAAAAAAATTTTTTTAAAAAAAAAAAAAATTTTTTTTTTTTAATTTTTGGTTTATTTTTTTTTTAACAAAAATTTTTTAAAAAATTTTTTAAAATTTTTTTTTTGGGGGAAAAAAAATTTTTTTAAAAAAAAAGGGGAAAAAAAAAAAGGGGGAAAAAAAAATTAAAATGAAAAAGAAAAATTGGTTTTTCTCTCTTTCTTACTCTCGTTCTCAATCTCTCTCTATCTCTATCTCTTTCTCTTTCTCGTTCTCTCTGTCTTTCTGTTTTTCTCTTTCTTTCTCTCTCTTTTCCATTTCCATTTCTCTTCTTTCACTTTCTCTTCTCTCTTTTTATCATTCCCTTTCTCTTTCTCTTTCCTCTTTTTTTTTTTTTTTCCTCCGCTATTCTCACTCTCTCTCTCTTTCTGCTCTTCTCTCCCTCTCCCACTCCCCCTCCTATCTCTCTTTCTCTCTCTTTCTTTCTTTTTCTCTCTTTTTTCTCTCTCTTTCTCTCTCTTTCTCTGTCTCTGTCTGTCTCTCTGTCTATCTCTCTGTCTGTCTGTCTGTCTGTCTGTCTCTCTCTCTCTCTCTCTCTCTCTCTCTCTCTCTCTCTCTCTCTCTCTTTCTTTCTTTAACCTTCATCAATTTATTTACCTGTCAAAATAAATTTATATTTTCCATTTTTCATTCCTTTTTCTTCCCTTATCGTAGTTACACAATCGTTAGTATAAAAAAAAAAAAAAAAACACGAACAGAAAAGCAAAACTACAGTTTCAATAAAGATAGAAAGAAAGAAAGAAAGAAAGAAAGAAAAAAATATATATCTATTTAAACAAAAATAAGAAAACCGTAAACCTCCATCTCAAAAACAAAAGATAAAAACAAAAAAAAAAAAGAAAAAGAAAAGAAACCGACGCAACGAAAGCGATGAACACAAAAAAGTAATAATAATAATAATAAAAAATTAACCTCCATTAATAAAAAGTAAAATAAATAAATAAATAAATATAATAATAGTGGTAATGATAATGATAATGATGATGATGATAATAATAATATAATAATAATATAATATAATAATAATATATAATAACAATAATAATAATGAAATAATAATAATAATAACAAAATAATGATAATAAATATATAAATAAAGATAAAAAAGAGAACATGAAAAAAAGTAAACGATAAAGGAAGGGATAACTTCAACAAACTAGAATTATGGACGTATTAACTGCGAAACCCCGTAAGGAGAGCTTGCCACGCGACCGTAAATCAATCCGTCAACATTGCTATCAGGCAGAAATATGGTTGAAAGGGGAGGAGGGGGAGGAGGAGGAGAGGAGAAAGAGGGGGGTGGAGAGGGGGGAGAGGAGAACGGGGGGTGGGGAGGTGGGGAGAAGAGGAGAAAGGGGGGGGGAGAGAATGGGGGGAGAAAGGAGTGGAGAGAAGGAGGAGGAGGAGAGGATGGTGGGTGAGGGG
>NC_051398.1:48564813-48577313 GCF_015228065.2 Penaeus monodon
TTCGTCATCATTTATATATATAGTTCAGCTATATTATTGTTGTTGTTTCTATCATCATTGTTTTTATTATTATTATTATTATTATTATTATTATTATTATTATTATTATTATTATATTATATATCTATCATTATCATTATTATTATTATTATTATTATTATCATTATTATTATTATTATTATTATTATTATTATTATTATTATTATTATTATTATTAATATTACTATAATTATTATCCTTACCATTATTATTATTATTATTATCATTATCATTATCACCACCACCATCATTATCTTCATCACCATTGACAAGTATAGTCCATACACCCATTACCAACAACGGCATCGCACTTCCGCCCTAGTCACCCCTCGAATTCCCACTTTCTACGACCCGCCCGAGCTCGGTGCGCAACCGACCTCGCGACCAAAACAATAACAAAGGTGACGTCCTCAGTGTCCGCCTCCTCTTGCCTCATGCCAGTCCCTTACACCGACGCTGAGGACACTTGGTGAGACTTTTGGCACGTTTTAGGACAGTTTGGGTGAATATTTTGGGTGGTTTTGGATACGGTTGGATGGCTAGGCGATGGTTTGGTACGTTTTTTTTTTTGTTGTTTTAGTTGGGGGGGAGGAAGATTAGGTGACGGGAATGTCACATGATTTGGGGCTTATCGTGTGTTTCTGGAATGGCGTGGTTATGTATATATTTATTTTATTTTATTCGACTTAGTTTATTCAGGCGTATTATGTTGTTTACATTTTTTTGTGAAAATTACTTTTATTATCTAATTTTTACTTACTTGTTTCTTGCCTAAAGATGAACCCAAACACCACAGTTTTATGTTCTGTTCTCTGTAGTTTTTTGTGAATTTTGTTACATACAGATGGGTCCACATGTGCTCGCCCGGCAAGGAGTCTGTCAGAAGGCCTAGTGACCGATCCTGAATTGACGAGAAAAATGTGTTTTTCTTTTTAAGACAATTGATATCGATACTGTTACTTTTGTTTATTGATGTTATGATTACTAAGTTGTTATTAAAATCTTGGTAACATTTAAGACAATGAAACAATGAAAAAGACCCTTTCCAAAAGTCAAGGAAAAGGGTAAACAGGTGGGGTAGGTATGACAAATAACTGACTCCCTGGTGACCAAGTGGTTTAAAAACTATCTATGTGTAAATACAGTAAACAAATTTGTATTACAGTGGGCATGGCATGTATTCTTGCCATACACGCCAATTGGGTTAATAGTATTATTTTGTGTTTTGATATTGTCTCGCACATTTAAAGATTACATTTGATTGGACGTAAAACATACTCCAAAATACCATTTAATGTGTGATGACAAATCCAGCGGGAATGAATTCAGTAAAATTGTTTATAATATTGACCTTGGCCTCGATATGATGGGGGAATATACCAGCAGAATTTTTGGAAAATTTTCATAGCAAATGTTCTGAAGATACACTCAGTGGCATTCAATGGGTGTCTTCTCTATAAATCGAGTTGAAACTACTAGCTCTGATCTGCGATGGAAAGCCTACAACCATGTCTAACATGATACTGATCTAAGTCATTTGACAGGTCAGTGCTTCCTGTTTTGTCAAAAGCCAATAATTCTCTACCTGGCATGATAGAGCATGGATTCAATCCTACTTGGATTACAAGCTTCATCATACTAGATTGGTGGAGATTAGTCGGCCTATGCTTTATCTTACCAGAATATGGATGGTGAAGATTAGTCGGTCTATGCTTACATGCCAACTACTGCGGTAGTTGGCATGTAAGCTAGTTTTAAGTATGCAGTTGTTTAAAGATTTACCATTGTGGGTAAATATTGATAATACTAAAGGCAATAAATGACATTTATGTTGGTAAATATTATATATACAGTTTCTAGGGGCTGCAACCCCCTATAACCATGGATATTGTAACTTACATTGAGAGCTGTTGTAGCATTAACCAAGAGGGTCATCTTTTCAGTTGCTTTCTACAGCCTTTGTGCAAATTTTCATATATATTCTGACAACAGAGGTCTAGAAGCCTCTCTTGTCAGAATATATGTAGCAGAGTTTTGTTGATTTGTTGAACACGGTTTATAATAACTCCACTGTTTTTCTAAGCATTGATGGCATGGAGACCTCTGCATATACTTGACACAGCTATCAGGTTTAACTTCGGATTGTAGACTTTCCATCATCGGTTACAGCAAATTTCAAAGGAATATGGAAAAAGGATGTAATGTAACAACCAATCTCAGTTACTTTGTTGTTCCCCACCCTTTAGGAAAATCAAATTATTTAAACAAATGGAAAATCATTGAAGATTTTCATATATACTATTGTTTAACCTGCTGTATGTCTCTGCTATATTAATGATGTTAACAGTCTCTGCTACATTTTGACCAAGATTATATCAAACACATCTCAGTGGACATCACTGATAATACTGCAGTGTGATATTTTTGCAAGGCGGTTGTCACCAGTATATTTTGTCTTACATATAAATTATTTGGGGAAAAGTACAGACTGAAAATTGTAATAATTAAATGGAAAAAAGATCAGCTTGTAAAAAGTGAGGATTTTTATTCATATCTTATGCAGAACGTGGTCTGCTTTTATTTTCACAAATATAGGATAGTATATGTATGAAATTTATATATTTATAAAGCAATAAAAGTATATAATTCTGTGAAAGGATTATGCCTTATTTTGATTTAAATATAAACTGCAGTTATTGTTTAGATTGTGAAATTAGGTTAAGAAAGTAACTGAAAAGGGAAATCCTGGACAAAAAAAAAAAAAAAAAAAAAAAAAAAATCATGGAAACCACTTGTTTGATATAAAATCAATGTTATGATGACATTGTTCAAAACCTTTTGGTTTATTGCAATATTTTCAAGACCTTTTTGTAGCTTATATATACACACACACACATACACACACACATTATATATATATATATATACATATATATATATATATATATATATATATATATATATGTATATATAATATGTTATATATATTTATGTATATATTTATATATATATATATATATATATATATATATATATATATATATATATATATATACACATATATACACATACATGTATAATATGAAATATATAAAAGATAGAAATATGAATATTACATAATAAATCAACACACACACACACACACACACACACACACACACACACACACACACACACACACACACACACACACACACACACACACACACACACACACACACACACACACACACACACATCGTGTCTGTGTGTGAGATGACACATCGATGAAATATGTGAAGGCAAACAGAGGTGCATTTATTATTATAATTTTCATAATGTCATAATTGTTATATACCTTTATGATGGTGATCATCATATATTTCTAATGTTGATTATATTGTTGTTTTATTAATCTTATGATAGTGTTATTATTATTATGATGATGATGATGATGATAATGATTTTGATGAAGATGATGACCTCTATCATTATTATGATCATTAGCTGTATAATTATCATTATTATGATCATTATTATTATTATTATTATTATTATTATTATTATAGTTATTATTATAGTTATTATTATTAGTATCATAGTTATTATTATTATTATTATTATTATTATTATTATTATTATTATTATTATTATTATTATTATAATATTGTCATCTTTATTATCGCTATCCATCAGCAAAGCACATAGTCTGCCTTCTGTTGCTAGCCTTAGACAGTCTCTACATCACGACCAGAGAGATACCACGAAGAATGGCCTCGTTCGTGTTAAACTTCTGTGTGCGTAGTATCACTCTGTAGTTCCAGCAATCTTTACACCATTCCCTCTCCCTGCCTCTCCTTCCTTATTTCATATTTTATTTCAGTCATTTCAGTATATTTATACCTCTCTGTCTCTCAAACTGGTATATCTGGGCCACTATCTTGACCTTACTAATATGTCTAAGCCCTCTCCTGCTATAGAGTATATTTAATGCATTCCTTCTCCCAAAACCAGGATATTTATCACCCCCCCCTTTTCTTCCCCCTCCACTTTTCTCCCCTACTTGCTCTCTTGTTACCAGAATGCTAATTTTTTCCCCTCTCTATCTACCAGAATGTTGGCTACCCTCCCCCATTTACCTTCCTCTCTGTATTTGTGATTGTTTTTTTTTTTTATTTGTTCTCCCCCTTGTTACTCATTCATTCCCTTCTTTCCCCTCCCCCCTCTTTCTCTCACCCTTTCTTCCATAGTACTTTTTACCCCCCCCCCCTTGCAATTCCTCATCTTACACAGTATATATAACCCCACTCTCTCTCGTTTACCCCCGAGCTTCCTATGAGAGCATTTCACCCATTAAATTAATTTCACCTCCTCTCTTGTTTCTCTTGTATTTAATTCCCTCTCATTCCTTGTCCTCCCCTCCCCGCGACAATTCTTACTCGGCTAAAACATCCTCCTTACTCTAACTCTCCCATTTCCCCTCTCTGCCACCTCTGCCAGCATCCCAGTATCCCTCTACCACCTCTGCCAACACACTTGATTTCCCTCTCTACCCCCTGTGCCAACAAACCCTTTCTTCCCCTGTTACCCCTCTGCCATTCTATTTAAAACCCCTTCCCCCCCCACCCTCTTCCCCCCCACCCTTGCCACCTCACCCCTTTCCCTCTACCCCCTGCCCCCCCCCTCCCCCTCTACCCCCCCTCTCCCCCTGCCACCTCTACCCTCTGCCCCTCTACCCTCTCCACCCCTACCACTCCCCTCACCCCCCCCCCTCTACCTCATTCAACACCCCAATTTTACCCCCTAAAAAACCCCCCCCCCCACCCCCCGGGGTTTACTAGGACCAAAAACGCTTTCCCCGGGACCGAAACGGGCCCCCGGAGTCAGCGGGGGCCCCAAAACCCAGAGGAGGGCCAAAAAAAGGAGGAGGGGGGGTGAAAGGGGGAGGGTGGGGGGGGGGGGGGGAAGGGTGTGGGGGGTTTGTTTTTGGGGGGGGGGGGGGGTGGTTTTATTGTGGGGGTTTTTGGGTTGTTTTGGGGTGTTGTGTGTGGGTTTTTGTTTTGTGTGTGTTTTGGGGTGGGGTTTTGGGGGTGTGTGTGTGTGTGTGTGTGTGTGGGGGGGGGGGGGGGGGTGGGGGGGGGTGGTGGGGGGGTGGGGGGGGGGGGGGGTTTGGGGGTGGGGGAGAAGGGGAAAAGGGAGAGAGGAGAGAGAGGAGAGAGAGGGGAGGGAGAGAGGGGGTGAGAGAGAGAGAGAAAAAAAAAAAAAGAAAGAAAAAGAAAAAAAAAAGAAGAGGGGGGGGGGGAGAGGGGGGGAAGAGGGGGGGAAGGGAAGAGAAAGGGGGGGGGAAAAAAAGAGGAGGGGAAAAGAAAAAAAAAGGGGGGGGGGAAAGAGAAAAAGGGGAAAAAAAGAAAAAAGAAAAAGAAAGGAAAAAGAGAAAAGGAAAAAAAGAGGAAGAGAAGGGAGAAAAAGAAAAGAGAAAGGGGGGGAAAAGGAGAGAGGAGAGAGAGAGAGAGAAAGAGGGGAAGAGAAGAAAAGCGAGGGGATGTCTGAGTTTCTTTCCATCTTTCTCTTTATATATTGGACAGTATCTCCCATATTCCACACGAGCTATAGCGCACTGTACACTCCATTGCTTCTGTATCCTTGCAAAATGACTCAGCACGAGCACCTAGTCCCCGTGTATGTAGTGAATGTTTTCCTACTAAGGCATTTTGTAGTGGTTTTAATGAACCTGAAAATTCCCATCTGCGTGTAGCACTGCTTATAGAACTAAACGGATAAGCTTTCTCGCTTTCTCTCTCTCTCTTCTCTCTCTCTCTCTCTCTCTCTCTCTCTCTCTCTTCTCTCTCTCTCTTTTCTCTCCCCTTCTCTCTCTTTCTTTTCTCCTCTCTCCTCTCCTCTCTCTCTTCCCCCTTTTTTACGTTAATGTTGACTAGGCCCATCGTAAGCGCCCAGTTGCGTAATGGGAGAGCACCGTCACACGACAGACACGTTACGAACATGTTTCACTGTTTTGGTATGCTGCACGTGTAGTTTAGCGCTGAACAGGGTTGTTGGCAATGGGCGAGGTGATTTTTTTGGTGTTTTACTGCAATTTACTGTTTTAGTTGAATTCGAAATGTAAACTAGGGTGGTGTAACGTTTCCTACGAGATGCTGGTAGATGTAGGTAGGCTTATAGTGTATTTTCTCCTGCTTGGTGTATCTGTGTGGGAGGCGAGATTTTTTTTTTATTTTAAGTAATTTTTATAATTTTTTATTATTTTATTTATTATATTTAAATTTTTTTTTTTTAATTATAATATTATATAATTTTTTTTTTTTTTTTTTTTTTTTTCTTTTTTTCATTTTTTCTTCATCTTCTTCTTCTTCTCTCTCTTGATTTGTTGTAATTGGTAATGTTGCTGTTGTTTTTCTTTTTTTATTATTATTTTTTAATTATTGCACTTTTTTTTTTATTAGCTTCATCATTGTTACGTATCTACTTCCGTCTTCAGCGCCACCATTTTCATTATTTTCATTTTCATTATAATCCTCTTCCTTACCTTCTCCTCCTTTTTCTTTTTCTCCTCCACTTCTTTCTTTTTTCTCCTCCTCCCTCGCCTCCTCCTCTTCGTTTATCTCCTCTTTCTTCTCCGACTTCTTTCCTCCCCTTCCTTCCCCTCCCTTCTCCTCCTACTCCTCCTCCTCCTCCACTTTCTTCTTTGCCTTCTTCAGTCTCTTCCTTTTCACCTTCCTCCTATTTTGTTCGCTCGCTCGCTCTCCCTTTTTCTCCTCTCTCTCCTCTCCCTCTCTCCCCCTCCTCTCTTCCTCTCTCGTCTCTTCTCTCTCCTTTTCCCCTCTCTCTCTCCTTTCTTTCTTTTCTCTCTCTCCCCCCCCTTCTCTCCTCCTCTCTCTTCTCTCCCTCCTCTCCTCCTCTCTCTCTCCCCTTCTCTCTCCTCTCCCTCCTCCTCTCCCTCCTTCTCTCCCTCTCCTCTCCCTCTGCTCTCCTTTCCTTTCCTTTCCTCTCCTCTCCTTTCCTCTCCTCTCCTCTCCTCTCCTCTCCTCTCCTCTCTCTCGCCCTCCTCTGCCTTTATATTACATATAATTTTTATTTATTTATTTAGTAGTAGTAGTTGTTGTAGTATTAGTCATAGCAGCAACAGTGGTAATGATAATGTATTATTATCATTAGTATCATTAGTATTATCATTGTTTTTTATTACTAATGTTGTTATTCCTATCATCACCATCATCATCATCCATCATCATCATCATCACCATCATCATCATCACCATCACCATCATCACCATCATTATCATCACCACCATCACAACACCATCATAATCATCATCACCATCATCATCATCGCCATCATCAATATCACCATCACATCACCATCATCATCACCAACCCACAATCACATCATCACCATCATCATCACCATAATCATCGTCATCACCATCACCATCAACCCCATCTTCCCCAAATCATCACCATCTCATAATCATCATAACCATCACCACCACCATCCCCATCACCCACCATCACCACCACCATCACCATCATCATAATCATCATCACCATCATCATCGTCATCACCATCATCACCCATCATCATCATCACCATCGTCATCATCACCATCATCATCAGTAGTTGTATCAGTACGAAAATTGTGAATGTTTCCAGAAAATTGTTTATTGTTGCTGTTGTTGTAATGACCATTATCGTCACCATTGTTCATGGGAGGAACGTCATTATTAAATATTATGATTGTTGTTGTTTTTGTCATCGCCATTGCGTCATAATCGCTTTCCACTGCCTCATTCTCATTTACAAAATAGATCATGTTAATATACACTGATTATCGTTTATCTGTTTCTTTCCACGCACTCCTCACCCCCCCCCCCCCCCCCTCTTCCTTATCCTCTTCCCTTTTTCGTATTTTACAACTTTCGTTTTCCATATCCCTCCCCCCAACCCCATGTGTAACCCCCCCCCCCATCCTCAATTCTCACAACCCTCTGTTCTCTAATCTCTCTCTCTTTTCTCTCTCTTCTCTTCTCTCTCTCTTCTCTTTTCTCTCTTCTCTCTCTCTTCTCTTCTCTTTCTCTTTCTCTTCTCTCTCTTCTCTTCTCTTCTCTTCTCTCTTTTCTCTTCTCTTCTCTTTCTCTTCTCTTTCTCTTCTCTCTCTTCTCTTCTCTTCTCTCTCTGTTCTCTCTCTCTCTTCACCCGTATACCCCCATCTCCTCCCCCCCTTCTCCCCCCGACCCCCCCCCCCCCAACAGGCAGAAAAGCAGGTGAGCGAGCTGACGCGGCGCCTGCATGAGTGGTCGCTCCGGAACCTGACGGCGTGGGAGCGAGAGCGGCGCGAGAGGCTGTGCGAGACGCTGCAGAGTGCGCTGAAGAAGGCGCAGATGGACTTCAGGGACGGGTGAGTTTGGGAGAGAGGGAGGGAGAGGGGGGAGGGAGAGGGGGAGAGAGAGAGAGGGGGGTAGGGGGTAGGGGGAGGGAGAGGGGAGGGGGAGGGAAGGGGGAGAGGGGGGGGAGGGAGGGAGAGGGAGGGAGAGAGAGAGGGAGAGAGAGAGGGGGGTGGGGGAGAGAGAGGGAGAGAGAGGGGGGAGCGCGGGAAGGGAGGGAGGAAGGGAGGGAGGGAGGGAGAGATGGGAGTGTATAAGTGACGGGATGAAGGGGTTAGGTAGGGGAGGGGGGTGAGGTAGGGGGTGGGGTGGGGTGAAGGGGTGACGTGGGGAAGGGGAGGGGGGTGGGCTGGGCTGGGGTGAAGGGGTGTGTAGCAACTTGCATACAATTACATCTCGCAAGATCTGAAAGAAGCGCTCGCTGCCACCACCCATTTAATTAACGTATAGGAACGTCTGTATATATGTAAAGAAGAAATGGCGAAGTGTAAGGAAGAGTGGAAGGAACGGAGAGATAGTGGGGAAGTGTATATATGTGTGTCTTTGCGTACGGTGTTTGGTGCGAGAATATAAAAGACTGGTATGCGTGTATTTAAGCCGGAGAGGCGTGTGCGGGGGGACGTATTCCCTAACGCATGGTGCACGATTTAGCATTGCATCAATCGGATCGGGTTCACTTCATCTTACAGGTCCGGTAAGACTTATGCCTTCCGGTACAATGTCAGAGGGTACGATAAGCTTGCGGATTCGTTTAGACCATTAAAACTTTTATTAAGATATGAACGATAAAAGAAAACACAAGAAAAACGAATAGCACTAAGAAACACAAGTAAAATAAAACATGAAACTAGAACTTAAAATCAAAAAGGAAACCGTAAATCGGACACATAATAAAACACACAAATAAAATAAGTAAAAGACTGAAATAAAACACGAACTTTAAAACGTTTAAGAATAGTTCAGTAAAAAGAAGCACCGGTCTATAGGCTCCACCGCCTTTATTAAAAAGAACACAAATGTCTCCCAGTACTACCTTACGGCCCATTTGGTATAAAGGAAGGGTTCTACCGCTTTGGGGAACAAGTGATTGTAAAATTATTTTAAGAAGCTCTTTAAAATAGGAAATGACTATAAAAATGAGTCATAACATTTATAGAATTGTTTTAAAATATAATTTAAGAAATTTAAGAATTTCAAAACGTGTTTTTAAAAATTCTCTTTGTAAATTATCAACTGTGTTTTTCCGCGGGTTTTTTATTTTAGTAGGATAAAAAAAAGGTTTTAATACAATAACACAGTAAAACAAAACGATGAAATACAAATTAGAAGGCAGGCGCGTTTTCTATATGCTCCTCCAGCAGCGCGTTTTCTATACGTGTAGCCTCAGGGCAAGTGTGGGGCATCCTCGGCAGATAAAAACTCTAGTCTACCGGCGGAGAGGGCACGCAGGCACTTTCTGCGGGAGAGCAAGAGTGAGAGGCGTGTACATATGATTGAGGGCGTGGTCGCTCCAAATGCACAGCGATCCACGGTAGGTGAGGTAGGGAGGGGGAAGGGTAGGGGTAGGGAGGGGGAAGGGTGGGGTGGGGAGAAGAAGTGAGGTAGGGAGGGGGAGAGGGGGAGGTAGGGAGGGAGAGGGGTGGCTGGGGGGAGGGGGAAGGGGTTATATAGGTGTGGGGGGAAAAGATTAATGTAGTTATGTTATTTCGTTTTGATCATAATTTTAACGTCAGTGTCTTGTAGTATTTGACAGTGATTACTGTTGTAATTATTATTATTATTATTATTATTATTATTATTATTATTATTATTATTACTATGCATTATTGTTATTGTTTGATATTTCTGTGTCTGGTACGTTTCTGTCTTTCCCTTTCTCACTCACTCACTCCCTCCCTCTCTATCCCCCCCATCTCTTATTCTCACTCTCTCCCTCCCTCCTTCTCCCTCTCTCTTTCTCACTCTCTTCCTCCCTCATTCTCCCTCTTTATCTCCCCCACTCTCTTTCTCACTCTCTCACTCCTTCCTTCCTCCGGGCTAGTACAGTGGTAACGTGTCGGCCTCTCATCCGAGGGGTCGGCGGTTCGCGCCCCGCCCAGGTGCGAGAAGTTGCAACTGTCGCCCGGAGGTTACTGCTGTGGCTGGGCACCACGGCGGGCAAGGACTCGGTTCAGCCAAGTCAGCAGCAGCTCACACACGTGAGCAAAATCAAGCAGACAGTATGTCACACCAAGAATATCCATTGTATCAAATGGAATCTAAACCAAACTTATAAACTTAAACGTCTCCCTCTCTGTCCCCCTCCCTCCTTTTTCCTCTCTCATTCTCACTCTCTCCCTCCCTCATTCTCCCTCCCTATCTCCTCCCTCTATCTTTCTCACTCTCTCCCTCCCTCCTCCCCCTCCCTCCTCCCTCCTCCCTCCTCCCTCTTCCCTCCCCCTGCATTCAATCAATCAGCCTTAACCTCATCTCTCTATATAGGCCTATATCTATCGGTCTCCATCTATCTGCCGATTAGAATCAAACAATAACAATGTAATAACCATCAACCCTCCCCCCCCCCTTTACCCCATACAGGAGAACCAGCGGGGGGGTGATGGGAGGATCCAGTGGGATGGGCTCCTCTGGGTGGGGCGTGGAAGACGAGGAGGAGGGCGGGGCTACTGGCCACGCCCCCACGCACCAGCTACGCCAGCAGCAGCAGCGGATTATGCAAGGTGCGGTGCCTTTGTTTGTTTGTTTGTGAGTGAATGGGTTTCTGTTTTTTATTGTTGAGACTTTTATTGTGAGCATTGTTATTGTTTTTATTATTATTATATTTTTTTTGTGCGTGCGTGCGAGTGTGCGTGTGTGCGTGTATGCGTGTGTGTGTGTGTGTGTGTGTGTGTGTGTGTGTGTGTGTGTGTGTGTGTGTGTGTGTGTGTGTGCGCGTGCGTGCGTGCGTGCGTGCGTGCGAGTGTGTTCAATACAGTACCTTTGTTTGTGTGTTTGTCTGTGAATGGGTTTCAGTTTTTTTATTATTATTGTTGGGATTGTTATTGTGAACACTGTTATTGTTGTTATCATTATTGTTGTTATTGCTTTTCTATTAGTTTCATGTTCTCATGTGTGTGTGTGTATGTGTGTGTGTGTGTGTGTGTGTGTGTGTGTTTGTGTGTGGCTGTGTTTGTGTCTGTGTCTGTGTGTGCGTGCGTGCGTACGTGCGTGCGTGTGTGCGTGCGAACTTCAATACAGTACGAAGTACATCCTGTTTTGTTTCCCCGTGCCTCCTCCCACCCACACTCTCTTATTCATATTCATTGGCAATTTATCTAGTGGCCTCAACTCATTCCCGTCTCACTTTTGCTGGTCTTTGTTGCCTGCCTCTCTCTCTCTTCTCTCTCTCTCTCTCTCTCTCTCTCTCTCTCTCTCTCTCTCTCTCTCTCTCTTCTCTCTCTCTCTCTCTCTCTCTCTCTCTCTCTCTCTCTCTCTCTCTCTCTTCTCTCTCTCTCTTTCTCTCTCTCTCTCTCACTCTCTCTCTTCCTCCATCTCTCTTGCCTCACCTTTTCACTTTCTCTTTCTCTTTCTTTCTTTTCACCTATTTTCACTTTCTCTTTCTCTTTCTTTCTTTCCCCCTCTCCTTCTTCCCCTCTCCGTCTCCCCCCCACTCTCTTTCTACCCCCCCCCCCCCTCCCCTTTCGCACAGATTAGCCAGAGAGGCGAACACGGGCAAACAGCTGATTTGCATTGTCATCAGAGGCATATTAACAGGCCGAGATCACGGTGCAAAGTCCTCACTCTTTGAAGCTGTATTCTCGGCTTTGAGGATTCTGTTAAACCGGTTTGGGAGGTGATTAAGGCATGTCCCGTGGTGTTTTTGTGTTTTTAAGCCATTCCGTGTTTGTTTCGTGGGTCGGTTTTGGTCTGAGGTTGATATTGTTTGTTTTGTGTTTTTGTCCGTTTGTTTATGGTTGGTGTGTAATCTCCATGTAATATGTATATTTTTTTTTATTTCTTTCTTTCTCTGTGATGAAGATATGTATGTGATTTGTTTCAAGTGATTATTCGATTTAAAGTGCTCATTATTTTTCTTCTTTTCTCTC